>NW_027551571.1:1284800-1319292 GCF_008692635.1 Crocuta crocuta | reverse complement strand
GGGGGGGGGGGGGGGAGGGTGTTGGGTTGGCTCAGTCGGTGAAGCCTCAGACTTGATTTTGGCTCCGGTCATGATCTCACAGTTTGTGAGTTGGAGCCCCATGTCTAGCTCCACACTGACAACGAGGAGCCTGCTTGGGATTCTCTCTCTCCCTCTCTCAGCCCTTCTTCCACTCGCTCTCTCTAGGAAGGAAGGAAGGAAGGAAGGAAGGAAGGAAGGAAGGAAGGAAGGAAGGAAGGAAGGAAGAAGAAATAAAGACTTGCCTAGTAGTATCCAGACCCAGGATAAAAGGAAAACCCAGAAACGGAAAATTAGCCGCAAGGCTGTAAGGACCATAAGTGTGGCTGGGAGGAGGAAGGGGTAGCGCAGCAGCTAGAAGGCTGGAGAAGAAGGGATAAGAGCGAGAGACACTGCGGAGGACACAGAGCTCTGGCTCCCCGGGTAGGGGACACGGGTGGAGGAGAGGCTGACCCAGCTCAGCGGCCCCAGCAGGACAGGGACACAGAGTCAGGACCCGGGAAGGCGGAGGGGCCCATGGGACGCTGTTATACGGTCTCCTGGCTGCACCATAAACCACCACCCGCTCGGCGCCCCCAGGCCACGGCTGTTGTGTCCCAGCTCGCGCAGGCCTTGAAGGCCAGGCAAGGCAGAGCTAACGTCTCTGCTCCAGGCCTCGCCGGGCGGCAACCACTTGGCAAGAATGAAAAGAAAAAGCTCCGTCTCCTTCTTGTTGACGGTCGGGCAATGCCAGACAAGCCCGAGAAAGCCAGGGGAGGCAGGCAGGCCCGCCAGCCCGTCGCTCTGACGGTCAGGGAGCCCGGAAGGTGGTCTTGTTTGTTTCCAGAGACAGACACGATCACCTTCCCCACTGCCCTTATCCACATGGCCCGGGACGAGCGCCTCCACACCAACCATTAAATACTAGAGACAGACTATTGATTTTATACTATTGTTTGAACTCCAGTTAAGCATCGGCTCTGTACTCAGTCCGCCAGCACCTCCTCCACCTGCAAGCCTGCTCTCCCCAAGCCTCCCTCATCACGCAGGTGCACAGGTGGGCGACGCCTGCCAGGACCCAGGCCAAGTTTGCCCAACTCTTCCTCACTCCCTCATCCCTAGGATGCTCTTCCTCCATCCTTTCCGTATGAACTCTTCTTGGCTCAGCCCCAAACTCCTTCCAAAGGCAGCTGCACCTCTCCAACCTCCCGCCAATACCCACCCCTCTCGCCTGCGTTCACGGGGCAGCCCTCATTTCTGCCCGTATTCTGGAATGTCTGTTCTCAAAACAGCCCCAGAGCCAGCCTCTCCAGCAGGAGCCAAGCCCCAGGGCGGCAGCTAAGCTCCGGGACCCCAACGAAGGCCCCACACCCGTGGCTGCTTGGATTCTGGGCCCTCGTCAATGGCTCCTCTCCTCCACCTGCTGCACTTGGTCTTTCTGCTGCTCTCAGCCGGAGACCCGCGTGAGCGCTGATGCTCCTCAGCTCTCCATGAGCCAGCGATCCCGCATCCCTCTGTCTGGCCTGTGCTTACACGTCAGCTTCTTGATGAGGTCTAACTGGCACGCCCATTTAATACTGCTATTAGCTTCCCCCCAACATTCCCAATCCACATACTCTGTTCCATTTCCCTTTATTGCCCTACTGCTCATGGCTTTCCAGAAAAACCGGCTTACTCATTATACTTATCTATATCGTATATTTTTTTTCCTTCCCATCCCCCTCCTCCAGACAAAATATACATTTGGGAAGGGAGAGAGGAATTTGGTTTTGCTCCACTGATGTCTTCCAAGTGCCCAGAACTACATCAGCATACAATAGGCGCACAATAAATGTTTGCTGAGTAAATAAATGAAGGTACTTTGCATGAATTACCCCAGGGAATTCTTACAACCTAATGAGACAGGCGCTGTCAAAGTGCACATTCTGTAGAAGCAAAGGCTGAACCCAAAGAGTGAAATATGTTGCCACCAAAACCACACGGCCACCTAGGAACAAGACAGAAGTCCAGCCAGGGTCCGTGGGCCTCCAGGGCTTAGACAGGGCTTCCCATACTGGCCAAAGTCTCGGAGGCCTAGCGACAGAGCAGAAATTTGCAGGACCATGGAACTCGGGATTCCTCTGATTCTTTTCTTTCTAATCTCGTCAAAATGCATACAACAAAGCATCAGTCTCTGAGCGTCCATAAACATTCATCAAATCAAGTCAATGAATTAATATATGGGATGGACACAGAGGCCAGACATGGAACAGTGCAGGAAAGTCCCTAACCCCTGCGGGGCAGAGCCACCTGCTCTGTGCTTCCTTCTAGAATTAGCAGGTTTATAGGCAATGAGGCAACTAGCTGGAGGCAGAGACCTGGATGCAGGGATGGAAATACCTGTTTGTGGCTTAAGAAAAAAAAAAAAAAGAGAAAATGAGATAAATATCAGGATGACCCACCAAATGGGCCCAGATAAATAGTGCAATGCTGTTTCATGGAACATAAACAAAAATAGGTTGTTATCCTATTTCTAAATTAATATGATTGCTTTCTGTGGACTCTATGGTTTAAAAATAGAAGTGCTCACAGTAATTTAATGGAAAGATGGTGTGGCATCTGGGTCACTATCCTTCCATGGATTCCGTTGCACAGATAGGAAATATGAAACATATTCAAGCCGGAGGCACTTTCCAGAGCTCCCGAAAGCATACATATTTTTTCTATTAAATAAGAGAGGAAGTTTTGTTATTATTTGAATAGAGCTAATTTATGAAAAACAGCTGAAATATCCGGTACGGATTTGTAAAGTCCATATTTAATTATGGTAAAAGTCCGCATTTAATTAGGCCATTGTAAGTTCAGGTGTGTACAAATCAAGCCGTTGTAAAGATATCATTCATTTCCACACAGGAAATACCATTGTCAATTGTTATGTACAAACATCAGGCCATCTTGTAAAAGCGGACTGTGATATATTAATATTCGCTAATTTCAGCTCAAGGAAAGAGGACGTTTTCATCTCTTTAAAGCAAAGAAAAGGGATTCACACAAATCTCCGAGTGGATCATTAACTTGCCTCTGGCAACACAAAATCCCAAGCTCACCCACAAGAGCCCTTGCTTTAGGAATCCTTCCCTGGGCTCTTTCGCTAACCAGGGACAAGCAAGCCACACCTGGACACCAGTGCCGGTTCTCTTCAGAGCGCCTGGCCGAGCCCTCGGTGCCTCCTCCCTGCCGGTGCTCCAACAAGAGCCAGTCGGGATGGGATGGGGCCCCCGGGGCTCCCAGCAAGTTCTCAGTGCTCCTGCCTCGCGCCCAGCTGTCCAAGCTTTCTCAGCATGAGGGCACCCTTGAAGCACCAGCGACCGTGAAAAGTTATACATAATACCTATGTCACCGGCGCTTAGTGACTGATGGACTGGATGATAAAGTGTTAGTAAGGGTTAAGTGATAATGCTGCATGGCTTTGTATTTTTTAACCATGACCCATATGCATTTAAAGAAAATAGAGACATAGGGACAAGACTCTGTCCTCCTATGGACAATGTCTACTCACACACACGAGTGTCAGATTCTCACAGGCCCTCTCTAGCCACCGCCCGCGCAGAGGGACCCCGAGTCCACAGGGAAGCCACATGGCAGGAAGGAAATTGGGGACTGGGGAGCCTAAGTGGAGCTGGGTGGTGTTTCTTTCCTCAAGTCCTCTCACATTTTGTAGCAGCGCCTGTGCTGTCTGAGCAGGGCTAAACGCCAGCTGTGTTGGGGAAACGCACCACAGATAAACTCTGTGCACAGATTTCCTCGTCCCCTTTGGGGACTAATATGACGCCTGATCCCAAAGGAATGGTGAATATTGGGAAATGCAGCCACCCTGGGAGGCTTGCGGAAGACGTGATTGGACTAGACTCTTTCACTTACCACCGATGCCAGCTTCTTCCACATGAGGTAACAGTCATCTTTATAGGATCCTTTCTCCCTCTTCTGAAGCCCGGTGATTGTGGGAATGAGTACAAATCTGGAGTCAGGGACTCTGGGGCCCCATTTGCTCATGACCACATACAAGATCAAGGACATCATTGGTGAGCAAAAGCAAGCATCTCCTAGGAGAAATAAAAACTCTACTCCTCGAAATACACTCTAGAAAAAAATTTTAAGTATTTACTTATGTAGGCAAACACATCAAAAATTAACCTATTTTCCATGGATTTCCTGATTGTACAGATGAGAGGGAACTCTAAATAGTCATCAACATGATATTCATTAGAGGTTTAAAAAAAAAGATATCACTATAAACAATGTCTTCATCAATCACTACCCAGAGCTATTCCTGAATTAATGGTACATATCCTGGTGCCAGAAAAGGAGAAGTTAAAAACAAATAGAAAACAGCAGGATTTCTCAGGTAATCATACCCCAAAGACCATAATCAAGGGAGTTCAATGTTGATTTCTGGGTGGAAAAACTATAGATCTGGGTTACATGACTTTTGAACCATGAAGCTAAAGGCAACTTATATGTGTCAAAACGAAACAGGCAATATTCGGTTTCCTGAGATTCGTCTGGTAAACTTTTCCACTCACCTGGTATCCCTTTCTTTTTCTTTTCTTCTTCATTATTTTCTCTCAAAAGTCAGCTGTCTTTAGAACAAAAGACACTCAAAACTATCATGTAGAGTGTTTTGAAATGCAGGGGGAAGGAGGGGTTTGCATGTGTGTGTATATGAGAGAGAGAGAGAGAGAGAGAGGTGTTTCAGAGTGGAGAAAATCAAAAGCAAGAGAGGATTCTTTGAAAAGGTCCCTCTGAATATTCTTGGCTATATTCACAGAAATTCTGAGCTGTCTTCAGACCCCAGAGCAATCAGTCTAATGCCATCATTCTGTTGTACCTTTTGTTCCTGAAGCCTGTTCTTTAATGTGTGTCTAAATAATTTAATTTTCGGATGGGCTGTGGACTAGGTTCAGTGAAAGAGGGACAGAAATCCTATGAATCTTAATGTGTGTCACTTTCCTGGAAGTCCTTCTACATTAATAAGAGAGATTTGCCAGTCCTTTTTTAAAAGACCCACAGAAGTCAGTAGCCTGCAGCATCTGATAATAGCGACATTAGTTTGCATTAAATGCTTCTATAAATGATGTGCGAAAGTGCTATTATTTCTGAATATCTGAAGACAATTGTGAATAGTATTAACTCCGCTAAAACAAAGAGGAACAGACATTTTCATTTACATTCTGATTTCACAGTGAATAAAGTTGAACCAGCTGGAAACACGGCAAAGACAAAAACCTTCCATGACTGTTAAATGTGGTTTTCATCATCAGAGTTTCTTCTGTAAGAGAGCTGACAGTTTATCAGGCCAATGTCCTCATCCATTTATTAGAAAAAGCACTGGAAAATAAAAAGAGATTTCGTTTCTAAAAACAAAACAAAAAACCGGTATTGGGCACCTATGTGGGCCAGCGGTTGTGGAGGGCAACGTGGAGGTGGGGAGTGAGGGGGAGGAGGGTCACACATTGATGGGCTCTGAGAAGAGTCCAGTGAAGGTGGTGAGACTATAAATGACAGTGAAAACTTCAAGTTTATTTATTTGCTTTGAGAGAGAGAGAGCACGTGCACATGGAGGATTGGGGGTACAAGTGGGGGAGGGGCAGAGAAAGGAAAGAGAGAGAGAGAGAGAGAGCGAGAGAGAATCCCAAGCAGAATCCCATGCTGTCAGCCTGGAGCCAGCTGCAGGGCTGGACCTCGTGAACCATGAGATCAGGACCTGAGCCAAAATCAAGAGCTGGATGCTTAAAGGACTGAGCCCCCTGCCCAGGTGCCCCAGAGACAGAGTTTTGAATTTAACTGTGCAGTAACAGTATAGAATAGCTGCTTGCTATCACCAGATAAATGTACAGTAAAATCTCAATCAGAACCTTTAAGGAATTTTTTTCCTTAAAGAGAGACCTTAAAATACTGTTTTAACTTACACTGAGGAAGAAAAGATGTGCATTGATCAGCTTTCCTGACCATATCTCATTTTAAAAATTCAATGATATTTTCATTGATATTTGATAATAGGAGAACACTGTCTCAAATACCAAATTGTTTTATTCTAGAATACAGAAAGTATGAGAGATTAAACACATCGAGGGCAGATCCTTTAAGGAAAGCCTTAAAAAAAATCCATGTTGTCAATTCATTACATTAGGATTTGTTTCTCCGATTTGTACGTGTTGTATCTGTTCTGTTTGGTTTTATTTCAAGAAAGGAAATAGAATGGGAGAAAATGAAAGAAAAGGAAAAAGAAAATGAGGAATAGAAGAAAAAATCAAAAGCTTACTTAGGAATTCTAAGAAGGCGGTGGTGGTGAAGTATTCCCAAATCTCCCCAAATTACCACATGAAAGCAGACAAGTACTAGGCTGATAGTATCCAAGACCACATTTACAGTAAAGTTGGGCAACCAGGCGCCCCCGTGAAGTCCTAGGCAGCAGCAGATGGGGCAAATCCCAACAGCCGAGTCACCACCGGTCAGACACCGCAGCAGGAAGTGGAGGAAGGCGAAGTCAGCAGCCACGTACAGCACAGCAGAAGGGACCAGGAGTGGGCTCTGCAGACTCCAGTTCCTGCCCTGGGAGGTGCCCCTGAGGCTGGAAGCCACACTGAGCAGAACAAAGACAACACAGAAAAAGGAGCAGCTAGAATACAAGAAAGTTAGGGGTGCCTGAGGGCTCAGAAAGTTAGGCGGCTGCCTTTGGCTCAGGTCATGATCTGGGGTTTCTGGTTTTGAGCCCCGCGTCGGGCTCTGTGCTAATGGCTCAGAGCCTGGAGCCTGCTTCGGATTCTGTGTCTCCCTCTCTCTATGCCCCTCCCCCACTAGTGCTCGCTCGCGCTCTCTCTCTCTCTCTCTAAAATATAAAACATTAAAAAAAGGAAACTGAAGTCAGAGGGAGCAGATCTCAGAACATATGCCACCACACTTTTACATTTATTTAAGTTGTAGTAAAATATACATAAAATTTACTGTTTTCAAGAGTCCAGTTCAGTAGCGCTAAGTGCTTTCACGTGGTTGTGTGACCATCACCACCATCCACACACAGAACACTTTTCATCTTGCAAAATGACTCTGTCCCCATAAATACTAACTCACATGCCTCCCTCCCCCAGCCCCTGACACCAATCACACCCACGATTATACTTGCTGTCTCTATGAATTTGATGACTTTAGGGGTGCCTGGGTGGCTCAGTTGTGTATAACTCTCGATTTCAGCTCAGGTCGTGATCTCCCACTCGTGAGGTTGAGTCCCTCATCGGGATCTATGCTCTGCATAGATTCTCTCTCTCCCTCTCTTTTTGCTCCTCCCCTGCTCATACACACACACACACACACATGCTCTCTCTTTCTCAATTAATCATAAGAATTGAATCATACAATATTTATTCTTCTGTGACTGGCTTCTTTCCATTACCCTAATGTCCTCAAGGTCCATCCATTTTGTTAGCATGTGCCAGAATTTCCTCCTTTTTTAAGGCTGAATAATATGTGTATGTGTGTGTGCACGCACGTGTACATACCATATTTTGTTTACCCATTCAACCAGACCGTATGCCCCAGTAAGTCCATTTCTGGGTAGATACCCAAAAGAATTGCAAGCAGGATCTTGAAGAGATGTTTGCACAACCATGTTCATAACAACATTATTCCCAACAGCCAAAAATGGAAACAACCCAGGCAGCCTCCGTACTTTCTATCACTTCATGAAAACAAAAGAAGAGAGAGGTCCGGCACTGAAAAGCTAGACAAGGTATCTTTGACCAACTTCTCCCTCTTAAAAGGACTTCATTCACTTCCAAAAACTTAGTTGTTGGAATACAGAATGTATAAAAAATACAGAAAAGGGAGTAGGAAAAAAATCCCTACAACACACTATAAGACATGCCCACAAAATAGATGAAAATACTAATTTTGTGTTTCTAAATGAACTAATAGCCATCTTTTAAAACAGAACCTATAAAAAATGGCACAAGTAACATTTAGGAAAAAAATGAGGTGATTGGAGAAAAAAGGGTTTGAGAAGAAAGGTAAGGCACTGAGGAAAGAATAAAAGTAGGATTTTCTCTGAAATATAGGCTAAAATAGAAGTAACATATGAATAAATATACACTATGTGCATTAAAATTTAGGAGATAAGAGAAAAAGCTATAGTTTAAAGAAGTTAAAAGATTGTAAGTTGACAGAAAGAGACAGCTATAGAGAAGCAAAGAAGATACAACATGCTCACAATAGGAGTCAATGAAGGAACCAAAACAATGGAAGAGAAGAAATACAATAAAGTGTTTCCAAACTTTTTTTAGGCCAAAAGTATATGTTAAAAAAGAGAGCACCACCAGATACCTGGGAAAATCAAGCAATAAAGGATATCACTGAGAAATATTTCAGTAAAACTACTGTGGGTTTTTTGGGGGGGAGGGTTGGTTGTTTTGTTGTTACTGTTATTTCAGAGAGAGAGAGAGCATGAGTCAGGGAGATGGGCAGAGAGAGAAGAGAGAATCTCAAGCAGACTCCACAATCAGTGTGGAACCCTACATAGGTGTCAATCCCTTGACTCTGGGACCATGATATGAGCTAAAATCAAGATTCAGATGCTTAACCAACTGAGCCACACAGGCATCCCAAAACTACTGTGTTTTAATAAAAAAAAAAAAAAATCCTAAGGACATTGAAGGAATGGACCAAGCCACCTACAAGAGGAAAATTGAAAAATAGTAATCATCAGACTTTTCCACATGAACCCTTAATGATGGAAAGCAATGGAGTAAGTTAGTTAACAACCCAAGAAAAGAACATAGGAGTCAGAGGCACCTGGGTGGCTCAGTCAGTTGAGCATCCGATTTAGGCTCATGTCATGATCTTGCAGTTCACAAGTTCAAGTCCCTCATTGGGCTCTGTGCTGACAGCTCAGAGCCTGGAGCCTGCTTCGGATTCTGTGTCTCCCTCTCTCTCTGCTCCTCCCCACTCATGTCTTGTCTTTCTCTGTCTCTCAAAAACACAAATTAAAAAGTTTAAAAATTTTTTTAAAAAAGAACATAGGAACCAGAGTTTATATCTGGTCAAATAGACTTTACATATAAAAGAGGTAGACAAACTGACAGGAACATGCAGAAACTACTATTGCCAACAGCTTCCAGTGTGGAACCTCCTAGAGAATGAGCTGTAAGCAACACAAGGAAAGATCTGCAACTACTAAGGCCTCATAGTGAGAGGTGACTTTGCAATTTCCCGTACAAAGATTAAATGATGATCATACGTTATACTGGATAGCATATCAGGACTCTGCTCTCCGACATGATAGACACAATGTGGGGAGAAGAGATTAGGAGATAACTGCATTATTATTCACAGTCCGAAGCAAACAGGAAATAAGAAGGACCTAGAGTGTTACATAAAGATATCATTGTAGAGATAACTACTTGGAAAAAAAAAAAAAAGCAAGCATCTCTAAGTGGCAAATACATACAGAAAAAAGATGGAAAAGGGATAAAAAAACTATATGCACTAGAGGAGTATATAGTGTCCAAATATATGAATAAAATAAATAAAATATATTAATACATATTCAGCATAAAATGATATGAGAGACCTGAAGCAAAGGTAGTAATTATATACTGTTTGGGTTTAATTTATTTTCTGGAAGATGGAAAGGGAAAATTGTTACATCAGATCACAAAAGACTATCATTTTGATGGCAGTTTGGGGCCGCGGAATCATCTCTAATGTCCTTTTAAGCTAAAGACACTGACTTCTCTAAACTCCAAAAGTAGGTGATGAATGTTAAAAACTCTATTCCATGCCATGTTGTTACAGATGACTTCTTGCTTTAGAAGGAACTTGATGGGAATAAAGTTCTTTCTTCAAGCGTATATCACGAGTGTGTACAAAACTCTGCCTCCCCAATCCTAGGTCTGCACACGGCTGTACCCAGGCAATGGTTTAACTCTCCCCTTAGACTCTTCGCATTCAGGTAACTTTCTACTGAGTTCCAGGACCTTCTAACTGAGAATGCTTCTTGGCCACCAAGGCTTCTAATTCCATGTCCTTCTCTCCTTTGAACACTCCCCAACTTGAGCTCTGGATGGATAAACCCACACTTTAGTAAAAAAATCAACAGTCCTGTAGACTATTGACTCTGGGGCAACAATTAACTTATAAGGAAGATATTAGTTAGTATGGTTTCAGTGACATTTATGCATATATAGTGTATCTATTAGGAATAAAACCTAGTATAACATCGTGATGATGTTAGCTCGAAAGTATGAGACTTATTTCTCTCACTTTATGGCTATCACTATAATGTCTGAATGGAAAGATAATTTATACTATAGTTAGAATTTCTAAGATTATGGTAGAAAACAAAGGTAAAAAAAAAGTTCTGCAACAGAAATCCAGTCAAAACTAAGAGAGTATAAAGTCTCTTACTTATGCAATAGCCCAAAACTCTGATGCTCAACAAAGAGTCAATTACATTCAAAGGATGCACTCTATATGTCATTATGAATCACTTAGTGGTACAGATGTTTAATTATATAATTAGATTTTGAACTCAAGTGCCACTGAGGATTAACGTAATTGCAAAGTGAAATTATAAAAAGAGAAAGAAATCAATTCTCCGAGGGTAAACTTACATTTTGGGATCATGAAAAACACTTTTCAAATAATGCGTGGAAAGATACTGAGCATGTCAAATAAAACTAAATACAGATTAATAGAAAAAAATGTTTTAAAAATACAGTCATACATCCAATTGGTAGATAATGCTTTGCTTAATAGAGAACACTAATTATGTAGAACTGCATTACTGTCTAGAACAGGCCATTTAAAACATAACAAAGAGAACAGGTATTTCTGTACAAAAAGTCAGAGTAACAACAAAATTCTGGAATGAGCTAATGTCCCATAGAATGAACATTTACAATGTGATGCACTTCTCATAAAACTCATTCATATTCATAAGAAAAGTCATTTTTACAATACCCGACAGATGAAACTCCACATAAGGAAGAACTTAATGTCAGAGAAAGATGCATGGATAAACCAACACAACCATAAATGCAAGTCCAACACCTTAAATGTGCCAGTTGACACAAATAACCCTGTAACAATCAAGTCAATGATGCTCTCTCATCCAGCCTCATCCAGCTTCCTCCTCACCTACCAGCTGGCTTTGCTTCCACCCTTCCCTTGCTCCCCACTCACTGAGGAAGGGCCACAGTCTTGGTGCACATCCGCCTCTCCCCTGTCAGGCCTCCGACTCTCACCAGCTTAGCTTTGGTCTACGTGCTCAGTTGTTTCTGGTCTCCACCCGTTTGTGTCCATTTGATTTCTTATTCTAATTATATAATTGATACAATTGTATGGAACCCAAAGAACTAGAGCCACGAAAAGAGTTATTTTTGTGAAAAATAAGTGAACGTTTCATAAAGTCTCAATTTCATGTCGAAAAACCAGGGGAAAAATAAATCACTGTAAACTGGGAAGTCCAAAGGAAAAACTCAGATTTCTTCTCAAAACTCCATAATTTCTCATTCCACTTTAAAGGAAAGTCATTGGCTGTCACGGACAATGTATATGAGTGTACTTAAAGGAGGAAAAGGAGTCAATTATCAGATCCATACTTTAAAAGGGTGGCTTTGGGGGGCGCCTGGGTGCCTTAGTCGGTTAAGCGTCTGACTTTCACTTAGGTCATGATCTCGCGGTTCATGGGTTCGAGCCCCGCGTCGGGCTCTGTGCTGACTGCCGGCTCAGAGCCTGGAGCCTATTTCAGTCTGTGACTCCCTCTCTCTCTGACCCTCCCCTGCTCACGCTGTCTCTCTCTCTCTCCTAGAAATAAATAAAAAATATTAAAAAAAAAAAAAAGGGTGGCTTTGGTCCTATATCAAGGGATTAGTTAATGATATAATTTATATGATTTAAAATGGAATAAAATGTTCAACAGATTTATAGTTTTCATGAATTTTATGAACTCCCACGGAAATCATGATTTATGACTTTCTCACTTCATCTATTATTTGTTTTTAATAGCATTGGTAGTATGTCCCAGTTTTTATTTCCTTTACTGTAGCTTTTTTTTTTTTTGAGCTTATACTATGCACTGAGCACAGTGTTAAGCACGTTATATAATGTCATATTAGTTTGCTAAGGTTGTCATAACAATCCACCACAACACAAGTGGCTCAAATAGAATTTTATTCTCACAGCTCTGGAGACTGGGAGTTCAAGATCAAGGTACCTCAAGGTTGGGTCTTTCTGAGGCCATGAGAGAGAATCTACTCCAGCCTCTCTCCTTGGCTTGTAGACATCTGCCTTCTCCTGTTCTTCACATCATCTTACCCCAGGCACGGCTCTATGTCCAAATTCCCTCTTCTTATAAGGACACATTGGATTATACAAACTTTATATAAGTCATATTGGATTCAGGCCCACCCTAATGACCTATCTTAACTTGATTACCTATCTCCAAATAAGGTCACATTTTGAGGTATGGAGGGCTAGGACTTTGACCTTTTATGTGGGACACAATTCAACCCACAACAAATGTCTTTTAATCGTTGGGTCAGTCTTAAAGATAATAGTAGTATTCACCAGATGAAGGAACTGATGAATCAGAGCATTTTATCTAGAAAATTTAGGGTTAGATTAAGTGGAGAAGCAAACTCAAAATACCCAATAAAGACCAGTTTCTCAATCATGACAGCATACAGCATGGCATTCTACTTGAAAAAGCCTTCACTTGGGAAACACATGTGTACGTGCACATACATGCATATGCACACATGCAGGCTCACACCATGCCCTTGAATCACAGAGACCTCAAATGGACTTTCTGAAGTAGAAGATATTTGCGTGGGTAAAATTGACTTGAATATTTCATTTCAGTTATTCTCTTGATCCCGTGATGCTCATCTTTAACTGCTTGTGGGGATTATCTACAGAGCAGTCACCATTTACCAACACCATTTACCAACACCCATTTGGCAGGTCAAATGGTTTTTAAACTCCTTAGGTGTTTTTCATATTCAGCCAGGGTTGAACGCACCATATTAGTAGTAAATAAAAAAATAAATGAATGAATGAATGAATGAATAAAAATAAGGATTTTTTTTCAGATTGAATATAAAGAATTACCAAAAAAAAAAAAAATCCAAGACATTCATGAATAAAAACTACTGTCTACTGAAGGGAGAAAATTTAGTTACTGAGCATATCTTAGATGTCAAGTTCCATGCTAAGCACACTGCCATTCCTTTCTTTCATGAGGGAAAGATACTTGGTGGCAATAAAATGCACTTCTCTAACACTCTGTGACAAGTTAGCCATGTGACCTGGGGCCATTCCATGAATACTGATTCTTTGATTTCTCATCAGTGCAAGGAAATCATAAAATCAACCATTTCTCTCTCTCAGGAATATGTGAAGGATGATTAAGGAGAGGAAAAGGACAGCATTTTATAGGCACAAAGCAGACTTCCGGAAGATTATTAACAACCAGGATTACAGTCGTTGCCATTCATGGGACTGCTCCATTACGTAACACTAGCCAAGCACCTACATGCTCCCCAACTTTGCAAATAAGCATCAAACTAGAGAAGGAAGACCTCAAAATCTACTGATGAAAGATGAAAGAATTGAGTTCCTAATGAAAAAAAAATGCAGAATCCAAGAGGAAAAGAGTTAGGGTGTCAGGAAGATAGAAATGTACCCCCCTCCCCTCCCAAAAGAGAGAAAATCAGGAGAGAAATTAATATTGATCAAGTTCTAATAGGGCAGTATTGCCCTGGACACCTGACATCATCCAATAACTACAAAATGCTTTAAGTTTCCTCCTTTTCCATGGCCTTTTCAAAGATTTGAAGACCTCAGGTCCATTCACGAGCTACCAGGGCTATTCTGTGTGATGCCAGGAGGCTGCATGGTAGCTGGCAATGAAATTCCACAGACCAAAAGCTCTTTACTGCCAGAGCCCAGCTTACTGTGGTCTGGGGGCAGCATGGCCAATCAAGGAAAGACTGTTTGGGAGACCACAAACATCCCCCATGACAGCATGCATCTCACTTCGCTCCCTCTAATGCTTTTTGCACAGCTCTGTGTGTATCTGCATTCCTGATGAATGCTCCATGGCTCCATGCACATCGCCACAGCCCTCGTGAGATTGGGAACCTAAAGAAGAAGCAATGAGCTGAAACAGCTACATGACTATATAACCTCCCTCTGCCATGGTCTCCTTGGTAGAAAATCAGATCCAGAAAACCTTGGTCAGTAGCACAAATGACTAGAACACTGTTTAGTAACATTTGGTGTCATGGACCACCTTGAGAATCTCATGGAATATATGGATGCTAACCAGAAAAAATAAACATTCCTGCACATAGTGAAAATATTTTAGGGGGCATCTGGTTGGTTAAGCATCCAATTTTTTTTTTTTGATGTTTATTTATTTTCAAGAGAGAGAGACAGAGTGTGAGCAGGGGAGGGGAAGAGAGAGAAAGAGACACAAAATCTAAAGCCACCCAGGTGCCCTAAAATTATGTCTTTAAAAGTGGTTAGTCTACCTAAAGATTTATGTTTTTTTAAATCTTTTCTAAAAAACAGGTTTTTTTCCTGCTGATTTTAGTTATTGTTTTTCTTTTTTTTATTGCACAAAGTCTCCCTTAGATATTTTTAATTTATCTTTTGCTTGATTTGGGTTTAGTTTTCTCTTGTTCTGCCAGTTTCTCAAGGTTGAAGATTACAATACTGATTTGAGAACTTATTTTCTAAGCAGCTGCTTAATTACTGCTTTAAAATTATCTCCTAGATTTTGATGTGTTGTTTTTGTTTTCATCAATTCAAAATCTTTTTAAATTTCCTTTTAAATTTCTTTTTAAATGCATGCTGCTTAATTTCTAAGCATCTGGGATGTCCCAAATTCCTTTCTTCTGTAGATTTCTAAATTTAACTTTGCTGTGGTGTGGGCACACAGACTGAATGATCTTAATCCTTTTAATTTTATTGAAACTTTTAATTAAATTGCAAAGTATGTGTGTTCTGTTGTTCTTGGGTAGAGTGTTCTGTAAATTTCAGTTTGATCAAGTTATTTGATAGTGTAAGTCACCGTCTATATCCTTGCTGATTGACTGTATACGTGTCCTATCAATTATTTAAAAGAGGTATCAACTCCACGTACAACTGTTGAGTTATATAATTCTTCATTCAATTCTGTCAATTTTGGTTTAATGTATTTTGGTGTTGTATTGTTAGGTGCATATACATTGATAAGTTTTGTATCTTTTCATGTACTGATTCTACCATTAAGGGAATTTCCTTTTTCTTCTTAGTTATATTTCTTGTCTTAAATTTTGTTTTGTCTGATATAACCATAGCTCTTATGGTGAAGATTTACATGGCATATATTTTTACATCTTTGTACTTTCAGCCTCTTTTTGTCATTGAAACTAAAATTTGCCTCTAGTAGATAGACTATAGTCACATCTTGCTTTTTAAACCATTCTGCCAACCTCTGCCTTTTGAAGTATGTAGTCCACTCACATTTTATATAACTATTGATATAGTTATATTTACATCTGCATTTGCTATTTGTTTTCTATATTTGTTGTTTCCTTTTTCTTTTTCTTACCTCTGATCCTCATTTACTGCCATTTTATTTGTGTTAAGCACATATTCTTTAGTATACCATTTTGATTCTCTTTTTTTGCCATATTTTAAAGTTGTTTTTCTAACAATTACTTTAGGATTACAATATACATCATATAGTAGGACAATTCAGATTAATGGAATCTTGAATATAGAATTCTACTATAATGTAGCTGCATTCTCTGCCTATCCTTTGTGCTGTTATTGTCATAAATACTATCTGTATATGTTATGTTATATAACTAATACTACCCTGTTATAACTTTTTAACTGATATTATGTCTTTTGAAAAAGAGAAGATATGTATTTGTAGTCTATTTTATGAAACCTACTATTTATCATTTCTAATTCTTTTAATTTTTTCCCCAGTGGATTCAAGTTACCATCTATATCATTTCTTTTCAGCCTAGAAGGCTGCCCTTAGTATTTCCTGCAAGGCGTGTCTGCTACTACATATTTTCAGTCTTTGTTTGGGAATGTCTTCATTTCACTTTCAATTTTGAAAGGATGGCACTCAATATTGAATTCTTGGTTAATATCTGTCTTTAAGCACTTTTGAAGATGGCCCTCACTTGCATTCTGGCCTCCCTTGCTCAGTTAGCAATCAGTCAGTAAGTGTATCAATATTCCTGTGTATGTGATGAAGCATTTTTCTCTTTATGCTTTTGAGACTTTTCTCTTTGATTTGGCTCTCCACGGTTAGAGATGCGTGGAGATGTGGATCTCTGTGTTTTGTAGATGGGATTCAACGAACCTCCTGGATCTGCCTATTAGTGTTTTTTGCTAGATATGGGAGGGTTCCAGCCTTGTTTCGATATTTTTCTTCCTTTTTCCCACTCTGGAATCCTGCTGGAGCTATGGCCACGAGTGCTGGTTGCTTAATGGCGCCCTTTAGGCATCTCTCTTAGTTTCTTCAAACATTTACTTTCACTCTGTTGTTCAGATTGGATTCTTTCTATTGATTTTCTTCACAATCACTGATTGTTTCCTTCACCAACTCATGTCCACTTGTTGAGCCACCCAGGAAAGCTTCCATTTCAGTCATTGTCCTTTATGACTTCAGAATTTCCATTGGTTATTTGTCATTGTTCCTGGGTCTCTACTGAGCTTCCCTATTTGTGGAGCCATTTTCATCATATTTTTATTTAATTCTTCAAACACAGTTTCCATCATCCTTTGAGTATCTTCAGCCACTTTGCATTTTATCTGCCAAATTCAACATTTGGGCCCACTCACAGTTTCTACTCCCTGCTGCCTTCTCTCCTCCAGAATTCGCATCAGGTATCCTTGTTTATGCAAGCCTCATTAAGTTTTTATTGAAAACCGGATGTTTGATAATAAACTGTTGCAACTCTGAGTTTGTTCCCCAAGGGCAATTGTTGTTGCTCTTTTTGGGTTTCTTTTATTTATAGTAAATAAACTTGCCTCACCTCAATCTCCCCTATGGTGGGGAGCTGGGAAGACCTTTGCTCACACTGTTTTCAATTCTTATTTTTAGTTTTTGGTCTGGCCCACTAGGAGTCACCCTCGAGTCTCCGTAGTTGGTTTTTCAGCGGGTAATTGCCTACGGTTTGTGCTCCAACTCCTGTGCCAATAAAGGTCCCTCCCTCTGCTGATGGGTCCGTGCGCAGAGTTCTGAGGAACATGCACAACGCTTGGGTGAGCTTTCTCTGCCTGGCCCTCCTGGGCTCTCCTGAGCTGGGAGGTGGTGTGAAAGCAGCCCCCAGGTAAAACAGGCCCCCGTGGAGGAAATCCAAAATTCAATCCTTTTTCATGAGTAAACACTTCTTTATTTGTTTTTCTTTTTGGCTTTTTTTGGGGGGGGGGTGTCAATATTCAGAGCTCTTAAAATGGTTGTGTTTGATATTTTTTATCCAGTTTAATATTCGTTTTACGAGGAAGAGGATTTGCTGACCTTTTCACTTTGATGAAAGTACAGGTCCATTCCCAAATTTTATCTATTTTTATAAAGCGTATTAGTAGGGATGTTCTAGCTAGAAAAAAAAGTCAAAATGATAAAGTTACTCTAGAGAAAAAGATGATAGAAGAATGCTACAGTACATCTCTTCGGGTATCTTCTAATTGTTTCTTTAACTTGATTCTGTGTTATTTTTCTTTTTATGGCGGCAGGTGGGGGCAGTCCTAACCAGATGCCTTTTTCTTTACAAGTGCCGTGAGTTCTAGAACACACGTGATGGGGGAAGAGCTGAACTCATGTGCTAATGTGCTGTGGGAGTCCCTCCCATTCCGTCGGCATAAACCAATCTTAACTTCTCTTGGGTGTGAACAAGAAATCAGCAGGAATTTGAGACAAAAGACACCTTGTTATACTTTCTGTCCCAATGTAATCTGAACTCGGATAGCAAAGCTAAAGCTGAGAGTTCTTGCAGTTTTAATCCTAATTTCCACAGCGATGTGAGAGGTTGATAAGCGAGTCATCTTGAACTGCTTGGAAAATGTGCAAGGCTGAACATTCAGAGATGCAGACTTTTCTCTCCGTCTCAGCCGATCATAGGTGTTCACGCTGATGCGCCACGGGAGGAGGGCGTGGGGGCGGGACCACGGACACATGCACACACACGAACGACACTTCACGAACGAGGTGGACTACTGAAACCGTCATCTTCACCACACTCATTTTCGATGGTGATCTGACTTTGTGATGAAAGGCGGATCATTTAAATTGACCCGATCTGTCTTTCAGCTCCTCGTCAGAATCCATCCTGGGGACCCAATTTCCTGGTTCAGCAGGGAGCACCCGTGCCCGGCCAATGCCACCGAGGCCCTGGACAAAGGACAGCGACAACGGACTCGCAGCTGGTTATAATAGCTTCAGTTCTAGCAAACAGAGGCAGCCGGGCTGTTCTCGGCACACGCCAGCTCAGCCAAGTTCTGGCCGCTGGCTCTCGCTGTCGTTTATTTGACAGCAAGAGTGTTGAGGCCCCGTGGAGGTGCCCTCTAGGCAAAGGGAAGTTTGTGCCAACTGCTGAGGTTTTCAACATCTGAACTGTGCTGGCATTTGCTCCTGGGAGAAATCATAGGGTTTGAATGCCTGTTCTAATCAAATAAACATTGGTTCTTTCTTTCTCTCTGCCTCCCTCCCTCCCCTTCTCCCTGCCCCCTCTCTCCCTCCCTCCCTTCTGTCTTCCCTCCCTCCCTTTCTTTCCTCCTTCCCTCCTTCCTTTCTTCCTATGTGCTTTTCACTACAATTTAGCTTTTGATGATTTCAGTGGCAGACTGTGTTTTGTAAGTTACTTAACGGTCACCATTGGGTGACATTGTTATTCCCTCGTTGAGAAAAACTTGGGAAAAAGCAGTTCCTTTCTGCTCTACAAATCTTTGTCGCATAGTGTATTAAAAATAAAAAGAGGTGAGAAAGAAAGAACTGTGGTGAGCAGGAAGCTGGGTTTTCTGTCTAATCCGCATGAATTGCAGCAGCCGTTTGCCAATTAAAGTCAAATGTGAGTTTCAGATATATGAAGTATTGAGCAAGGGAGGAAAAGAGCATTTTATTTCAAACAGCTTTTATTCCAGCCTTAATGTTTTCTCCACATTTAAGCTGTTGTTGTTGTTGTTGTTTTTAACTTGTAGGGAAGCCATTTATTTCAGCACGTTTAATAAAGAAGAAAAGAGCCTGAGAACGATGCATTCATTCGTGGAGGTTTAGCTAATTAAGCAGAGCGGAGAAATTGCAGTTGGTGGGGGAAGAAGAGATTTAATGGATAAACTACCCAGGCGTGCACACCAGCACCGTATACAAAGTCAGAAATGTAGGTGCCACTGTGCAAACTACATGATGGGAAATGCATCTTGAGTGTGCATGGATTTATTTAAATAGGTAAGTTGGGTTTTGTAGCAGGTTACAGAAGTAGGGCTCAAGGCACTTTATAAATTGAGTCTTGTTCATCTTGGCTGTACTCCGGGGAGACAGGTAGTTGGTAAATATGCTCATCCTTCCTTCTGATGGTGGGAGGGCCACACATGAGGAAGGGTAAAGAGATTTGTACCAAGGTCATGCAGCAAGTTAATTAGTGAGCTTGAAATACCGTGTGTGTCCCAGCCCAGATTTCTTTCCAGCAGACCTTGCTCCGTCTCTTCTCCTGGGTGTCTCAGCTTTTAACCACGTTCCCAACACTTGCTGCTAATTAGTGATTTCAGGGGCCCCTTCCTTACAGGAGGCTTAGGAACTGTGTCGGCGTGGGAACCACTTAGTGCTTTCATTACCTCTGAAGCCTCCTCGCCTCTGAACAGGTATATAGAAAGTGATCCGGAAGCCTGATGGAGATGTATGGGTTTGCACTGCTCTTCAGAGATGAGAGAAGCAAACACTCCCCTCCAAGCAGGGGGGTGGGGTGCTTGGGGGGGAGGTTGTTGATAAAGGACAGGTGCAGAAGGATCAACAATCCTGGGTTTTAAAGACAGGGCTGAGACTCACTGATTGTTCCTGGGCACCCTCCTTTCTCCTGGGTGTGCCGGCGGCCGCCAGAGCCCTTTCGGAGGAAGATCAGATGCCACTGGAGGTAGTGAGGCAGGCACAGAGCCTAACTCTTACTCCTTTGCAAACCATTTCCTCATTTGAACGTCTGTGAATGGCACTTTATTCTCTCTATCGTCCAGCCTTGAAAGCACAGAATGGCCCTGGGGCTCTTTCTCTCCGTCCTCTCCACAAGCAGCAACAAAGGCCCCCATGTCCCACATCCACACCACCTTGCACCGCGTCTTCCCTGGTCTCCTCCCCGGCACCGCCAGGGGCCAGGCTGTCGCGGCCTCCATCCGGCCTGCTTGTGACTCTGCTCCTACGGGCATCCTGCTGGGGCCTGGGACCCTCGGCGTGTGGAAGCCCTGCTTCTGCCTCAGTCCCGCCCTCTGATGATTAACTCTACAACAATGCATCCAACCACCAGTCAAGACCTTGAACTTGCCCCCACCTGCTTTTCTGTTTCTACACCCTAATTATAGGACACTTGGTCCCCAAACATCATTGTTGTCACCAGAATCCTTGTTACAGCTATGGTTTTTTTCAAAGCTATTAATTTGTGCAAATCACTGTTTTTAGCTCTGAAGTGTATAATCTTATTTAATCTTAGCAATAAGCACTACCTGAGACGACTTCCTTGATCAAGCCTTGCGTTGTGATGAGCCGTTAGTAACCTCGCCTCGTTCAAGCCATCATGGCGCTTTTTGGTAACTCTAAAGAGGCAATTATAATCTGTTATGATTTTTTGTATTTTTATCTTATTTCCTGCTTCTGAGCCGTGAGTGCCCTCATTCACTGAGAAAGAAAATATTTGCAAAGGAGAGGGTAACATGGGTATAGCTGGGAGTGCAAAAGTTGCACATAAAATTGTACCTTTACCATATCTTCAGTGTCTTGATTTTTTTTCTAGGAACAGCTCAGCCAAAGGCTTTGTTAAAGTCAAAGAGGTTATATTTATTGATTTATTAATGCATTAATCCAATTGTTCCTATATAGGAGATTGAGTTGGTATGATAAGTCTTGTTAACTGGATTTTGGTGGATTGTGAGAGAGTTTCTGATATTTTTTCAGAAGCAGAATTTAAATTTCTGATTTTATATTCTTTTTTGAAAGATTATTTATTTATTTATTTTGAGGGACAGCATGTGAGAGAGTAGGGGAAGGGCAGAGAGAGAGGGAGAGAGAGAGAATTCCAAGCAGGCTCTGCACTGCTGGCACAAAGCCCCATGTGGGGCTTGAACTCCTGAACTGTGAGATCATGACCTGAACCAAAACTGAGAGCCGGACACATAACTTACTGAGCCACCCAGGCAACCCTATAATTTTATATTCTTAATATCCATCCTTTTCCTTGTTTGAGCAGATAAACTTTGTATCATATGACTTTTTTTTTTTTGCAAGAGTGATTGACGTCCCTTGTCATGATGGTGAAGTTTTGAAAGATTTCAAAATAAACTGACAAAGACTTAAGTCGTATGCAGTAGAGTCAAAGACACACTTTGTATTGTTTTTCCTGACAAACATCTAAAATGACTTCTTTTTTTTTTAAATGTTTCATTTATTTATTTATTTATTTTGAGAGAGAGAGGGAGACACTCAACCAACTGAGCTACCCGGGCACTCCTAAATGACTTCTCTATGCCTAGACCCTGCTGCTGTTTGGGGTACAGGATGGAAAACCAAGGATCCGGCCTGCCCTCGTGGAGCTGAGGCTCTAATGGCATATTCTTTTTATGTGCATTTACCACCACCTCAAAGCAGGTGAGCATACAATGTGGAGACCTTTCAAAAGAAACTCCCAAGACTGAATCAACCATGCCTGGCGTCCATGATTTCAGCAGTCAAAAGCCAACAAGTGAGACCCAGAGGAACCAATCCCTTCCCCTAATGCTACTTCATCTCCTAACCCAACACTCAGTGATTCCCTATTCCTACCTGGTCCCTCAGCCGTCCAGAAATGCTTCTCAACCCGCAAACTTCTCGTCATCGTTAACCTCTTTTCCAAGGGTCCTCCACTTTCTTATCTTAAACAAAACCAGTCTCCCCTTAAGATTCCCTCTGTGCCTCCCAGGTTCTCACTGTTCTCCCACAGCCACACACCTCAGGGTGGGGAGTTGGAGGTTAAATGGTCTTTGCTCCCCATGTAGTGGTAGACTTGCTTTCTCCTCCAGACAGTGACCTTCAAACCCCATTCTCCTGGCTTCCTGTACTCTCAGCATGAAACATGCAACTTCTCAGAGAACATTCAGGTCATTAACTGCCAACTACTACAACTTACTGCCATAGGCAACCTTTTTTTCCCCTTTGTGATTTCCTGCTAATGTACTAAGGGAAGTAATTCTACTCTATTCAGAGTTATTCCCTCCACCTGTAGATTAGATCATGTTCCTTTCGGCCTCCAGCGAACATTACACTCGTACCCTCTACCTTGTGAATAATCAGCCTTCCCTGTCAAGGGTGTCGTTGCATTAACGTTTGAGCATGATCACATTACCTTGATCACCCCATTACTCAAACTCACTCTTTTCCTCTTCCCGCCCCTTCTCTGCAGCCTGTGTCTCCTGCCATATGTTAGATCTAGCAGAGATTTCTTCCAATCCCCCTGTTATTTGATACCTTAGTGGCATCTGACAATGCCTAGCCGCTCCCTCATTCCGGAGACCCTCCTCCGTGCTTTCCTGATTGTCCTTCTATTTTTATGGCCATTCTATCCCAGGTTCCTTTTCAGGGTCGGCCTGTGCTATGACACCACTACAAAGAATGGAATCCTCAAGCCCTTCCATCTTCTGATTACAAAATTTCTTCTCTGGCAAATTCATGTATGCCAAACCTTCATTTATATTCTATATGTTGTTGACTCTCACTTTATGTCCTTCTGGATTTCCTCTTTGAGCTTCAGAATTGTAGCTGCCCATTTGACCACCTTGTCTGAATTTATCAAAGGCATCCCAAAGTGCAAATGTACAAGCCCACACTCATTGTTTACTACCCAGAGAGCAGAATACTAGCTTCTGTCCATTCTTAGGAATGTCTTCCCAGAGCCTGCAATGAAAGATTACCTTCATACCCCACTATTCTAGCAATTAACACGGTTTGTATTATATAGCTTCCACTCCCCGCTCCTTCATCCCCTCTGTGCACAGTGAGTGTGGCCGATATATTCTGCATCACCCCCCTCTTGGTACCTGCTGTCCAGTTAGGTGCAGGCAATGGGAGGTCAGAGAGCAGGGGGTGAGTGAGGTAGGATCATCCATTCGCTTCTGCCGAATGTCGCTACTCCTGTGAGGCTGTGCTCTCACAAGGCTTCCTTCTCCAGGATCCCTCAGGCCTAAAGACAGTCCTCACTTCTTGCTGTTGCTCACCCTGGGGACACTGTGGGGCTTATTATGTTTACTAGCCCTTGCATTAACCTGTGAAATGGTCCCTTTATTAAACTCTCCTCGAATTACTCTGAGTATGTCATGTATTTCCCAGTGAGAACCTGATAGATGTAGAGCTCTAAATATTTGTTGAACTAAATGAATAGCTCTCCTCCCCTGTACATTTGTCAAAGTACGTTCTAAGAAACATGTGGCCAACGTCACTTGAAAACCTGTGACCCGTTATGAGCTAGAACACTTAAGTGTATAGAAAAGCTTAAAATAAAGTTATGTGGAGGATGTTCGTGAAAATGGAACATATTGACTGTGAAACAGAGAAGACTAGGGAAGGGCTTGCTGTCTTCAAATATCCGAAGGGATGTCACTGGGAGTGGGGTTCGGATGTATCACTTTGGCGGATGGAGTGAAAATTACAGGGAGTAGATACTGGCTCAATAGTAGAAGTATTTTCAATCACCTAGAGTGGTCTAAAAATGGACTTCTTGTCGGGTCTATAGTGAACCCATTGTTTATGAAGATGGTCAAGCAGAGGTTGAAGAACTTTGTGTTAGGATGTTATGGGTATAGGAGATGGGATTGAACTTTGGCTAAGGTTATGAGTTAAAGGAAAGTGTTCCTGTTAAAAGGAAAGGTCTTGATACCATGGGACGTAGGTATTTAGATATGGAGACCAGGGACAAGTTTTCTGACCTCTCTCTTTCACTCTGTCATCTCTACATCTGTCTGTCTATCTCATCTATCCACCTCTGTCTCTCTCTCTGTCTCTCTCTCTCTCTCTCATCCACCCATCTATTGATCTAGTCACCTGAGTCTGAGAAGTAGGAGACTTTATGGACTAGTGGGCCTTCTTATAAATCGAGGTACATTTCCTGCCTCAAAGAGTTTATATACGAACATTTAGAACCCATTTCAGCACATTGATTGTGTCTTGGGAACAGACTCATACCATTTTCCTTAAGCCAACAGTTTTGTAATGCTAGTTGCAGCTCTAGACACATCCATTCAATCTCTTCCTCAACCAACCCTTACCTGTAAATGAGGGAACAAGGTGGAGCTGGGAGTTTAATTTAGATTTCTGAGGATTCTGTCCATCTTCAAATAGGTTTTGCTCTTGAGTATGTGTGCTTATGTGTATGCGCTTAGGTGTATGTGTGGAAGTAGGGTGATTCATTTTAAAGTTTGAAATTTTATGTAATAATTGTCTCAAAATGGAGGTCTCTCTTGCCATTTTATGATTTATTAACTACACAAGAAACAGAATGACCCTTTAAAACATGAAGTCATGTCATATTGCTGCTTGGTACCCTGTAATAGCTTCACACCTCATTCTTAATGAAACCCAAAGCCCTTCTCATAGCCTGTAAAGCCCTTTATGATCACATACCCCAGCTCCCAGCTTGACCCCTTTGCTGATCATCTTCTTCAACCATGTCGCTCTAACCACATGGGTCTGCTTGCTCCTCAAATGGGCCAAGCACAGGTGACCCCACATCTTCCCTCAGCCTGTGGCTCTTTCCTAAGGATCTTTAGTGTCATGCTAGTGTCTCCATATCAGAGAAGGCCTTCCCAGAAAAGAAGGGAAGGAAGTAAAAGACAAATACAAGAATTTTCATGGAATCTTCCCAAAGTTTCACTCAATGGCTTTTGCTTCTGTCTCATTGTCCTGTTTCAGTCATAAGAACAGCATGGAAGTGTCATCTTTTAGCTGGTAAAATTATACGCCCAGTACAATTGTGCTCTCTGAAATGGAGAAGAGAGAATATGGACAGACAGCAAGCATTATCCACCATGGGTGTACTTTAGGGTGTCAATGAATTCCCATATGTTGTTTGTAAAATATTTTCTTTCTTTCTTCCTTCCTTCTTTCTTTCCTTCCTTCCTTCCTTCCTTTCTTCCTTCCTTTCATAGTAGGCTCCATGCCCAATGTGGAACACAGTGCAGGGCATGATTTCCTGACTGTGAGATCAAGACCTGAGCTGAGATCAAGAGTTGGGATGTTTAGCCAGGGTGGCTAGGTGGCTTAGTCAGTTAAGCGTCTGACTTCAGCTCAGGTCATGATCTCACAATTCATGGGTTTGAGCCCCGCATCAGGCTCTGTGCTGACAGCTCAGAGCCTGGAGCCTGCTTCGGATTCTGTGTCTCCCTCTCTCTCGGACTCTCCCCTGCTCACACTGCCTCTCTCTCTCACTCTCTCTCTCTCAGAAATAAATAAAACATTAAAAAAATTTAAAGACATAATTTTAAAAACTAAAGGTCAAACCAAAACTGGGAGAAAATATATGCAACTCATATATCTGATATCTGATACGAGATTTGCATCCAGAACACGTAAAGAATACTTTAAGTCAATAATAAGACAACTCAATTTAAAAAAAGGCAAAATATTTGGATACACATTTCAACAAAGAAGATAAAAAAGTAGTGAATAAACACATAAAAAGAAGATCAACGTCATTAGTCATTAGGGAAGCTCTATTAAAACCACAATGAAGATGTACAAATGGTCCACAGATACATCAAAGATGCTCAATGTCACTAATCATGAGGGAGATGCAAGTCGAAAGCACAATGAGATGTCACCTTACACCTCTCAAAATGGCTTCAATCAACCAGACAAGAAATAACAAGTGTGGAGAAGAATATAGAGAAAAAGGAACCCGCGTGCACTGTTGGTAGGAATGTAAACTGGTGCGGCCACTATGGAAAACGGTGTGGAGGTTCCTCAAAACATTAAAAATAGAACTCCCCTGTGACCCAGTAATTTGGGGATTGGATATTTACCCAAAGAAAAGGAAAACAGTAATTCGAAAAGTTATATGTGCCCCTATGTTCATTGCAGCATTATTTACAATAGCCGAGATATGGAAGCCGCCCAAGGGTCCATTCATCAATGAATGGATGGAGAAGATATGTATACATACAGGGGAACATACTCAGCCATAAAAAAGAATGAGATCTTGCCATTTGCAACAACATGGGTGGAGCAGAGTATAAAATGTCAAGTGAAATAAGTCACAGAAAGACAAATACTATGTGATTTCAGTCAAATGTGGAATTTAAGCAACAAAACAAAGAAAAAAGAACCAAACAAAAAATAGACTCTCACCTACAGAGAACAAACTGGTGGTTGCCAGGTAGGAGGTGGGTGGGGGATGGGGAAATAGATAAAGGGGGCTAAGGGTACATCTACCCTGACAAGCACTGAGAAATGTACAGAAATTCTGAATCATTATATTATACACCTGAAACTAATATAACAATGTATGCTAATTATATTTCCATTAAAAAAACTAATCATGAGAATTGACTATATTAATACAGTCTTATTTTCCAAAGCCTAAGGTTTAATTTCTTGAAAATCTGTTAAATAGCCTTAAAATTGTAATTACACCCAAACATAGACAATGTAAATTTATTACTGTCTATAAAATTATGAATGACAGTAGTGAAGAAATTAAATGAATAAATATATATACATAAATAAATACAATTTAAATAATTATTCTGTCTTCTTGCTCTCAAGGAAACAACCATAAAAAGACACACACACACACACACACATAATGAGCACCACCACACACTCACCAAAATGGCTTTAATCAAAAAGACTGGGAGTACAAAATGGTACAGCAACTCTGAAAAACAGTTCACCGATTTTTTTTTTTAATGTTTATTTACTTTTGAGAGCCAGAGAGAGACAGGGTACGAGCAGGGGAGGGGCAGGGAGAGAGGGAGACACAGAATCCGAAGCAGCTCCAGGCTCTGAGCTGTCAGCACAGAGCCCGACGTGGGGCTCGAACCCACGAACCGTGAGATCATGACCTGAGCCCAAGTCTGACCTGAGCACTCAATGGACTGAACCACCTGGGTGCTCCTACCGATTTTTTAACAAAATAAACAGAAATTTGCCACAAGGCAGCAATTCACTCCTAGGAACTTGCCCAGGAGAAATGAAAACACGCATCTACAAAAAGACACAGTTGCAAACGTTCGTGGTAGAATGTCCACATATCCCCAGGCTGGACTCCAATCAAACACCCACCAGCTTGTGAGTAATGAACAAAGACAGGGATGATCCTAAAAAGGAGCTAGACTCAAAGTACTACAGATTGTACTACTTGTAATTTCACGTGTATGATTTTTCTTTTTTTATAAAAGCAGGTCTCTGGGGACACAGGTGAAGGATTCCCCGGCCTGGGAGCAGGGGTTACTGGTGACAGGACGGCGGGCACCTTCACTGTGGCCTGGAACTGTCCCAAAACTGGATGGCGGCAGTGGTGGTGACACAGCTCTTTAAAGTCACAAAAAGTCATTGAATTGGATGCGGACAGTTGGTAAGACTGTGCATGTAATTATACCTCGAAGCTGCTTAAAAAGTTAATGTAAGTCATCGGTACCAAAAAAGCTACTCGTGTAAGCATCTCATAACAGCTCTCTACGTAGATAGCATTGAACTAGGAGCCAGAAGTCTTTCCATTCATTGCCTAGAATGTATCTGCGAGAAAGTCATTTGCTATTTTAAATCTTTTCTTTCCCCAGCTGTAGGTAGCTCAGACCCAGCAACCTCCGCAGTGCTTGTTGCAAAGGTTTGTTCGTCCGTTCACGGAGTTAGTCAGAGATCTGTCCCTTCGGCGAACACTGCTATGGACCTCAGTCGCTCTGCAAGGGGCAGGAGATGAGCCTGGAAACCTAAGACTAAATTTAGGAAAACCAAAATACCCTTACCGACCTACGAGGAGCCCAGGAGCTGGGGAAAATCCTGTACAAATGGAAGAGATTATTACTGTTGAGGGCTCATGTGGGAAAGAACCATGGAACAGACCACTGTTAGAAGAGACTGGAAACGAGATTTGCCTTTAGATGCAGGGACATCCAAATCTTTCCTAAGTGGACAACTGCCTCTATGTAAGACCCCAAGGGAAAGAAATGTGCCTAAAAGTCAGTGATGGTAGAAAGCAAAATACTATTTTGTTACCAGATGAGGCCTCTGACGACCCATGGAGGGTCTGGTTTGCTGGCCAGGAACCCATGGAGTGATGAGTGCCCAGGGGCGTCCCCTCTCTCTGAGGTCCAGGCCTTCATCTTACTCCAACTTTTGGCAGGTCTCCTAGTAGGAAGAGACCAGAATGAAGACAGTGCCAGAGAGTTCACTGCTTAAGCCACGTGGGGAGAAAGAAAAAAAAAAAACGAGGGCCACCCAAAGTGCATGACCCATGGCGTCCAAAGTCCACACCTGATCAGGCAGAATGCCCTAACTCTGTTCTTTCCGACGTGTTTCTTCTCCGAGATGACAGCTGGAGGTTCTCAGAGGGGCTCCGTCACTGAAGTGCCCCTTGAAAAAGTTACTCACCGTCCCTGTACTTTATCCTGCTCCGTTCATCAAACCTTAAAATGTGGATTATTGGCACCTGTACCACTTATTTATCCCAGGGAGGAGGGGATCAGGGACGGAAAGCTCTCAGTAGCATACAAGCTGCATAGTCTTCCTTCCTCCTGTCGATGAGTAAATACACATTCACCCTTGAATTGATTTCTTCATTTATTCAACAAATACGCAGTGAGAATCCTCAGTGTTCAAAGCACCAAAAATAAATGATGACATCTGCTCCCATGGAGGAAACAGACAACAGTGGGAGACAGAGGCACTCATCAAAGAATCACTCTCATGGAGGCTTAATTACGAAATTAGAGGGGTGCCTGGGGGGCTCAGTCGGTTAAGCGTCCGACTTCGGCTCAGGTCATGATCTCGCCATTTGTGGGTTCGAGCCCCACGTCGGGCTCTGTGCTGACAGCTCAGAGCCTGGAGCTGCTTCGGATTCTGTGTCTCCCTCTCTCTCTGCCCCTCCCCCGCTCATGCTCTGTCTCTCTCTCTCTTTCACAAAAAGAAAATGAACATTAAAAAAAATTTTTTTAATGAAAATAAAAACGAAACAAAATTAGACAGACATTCCAAAGGAAGAATACCCAGCTCTCCGACAACATGAAAGAAAGGAAGTAGGTCCAGCCTGGGAACGGGGGATTCTCCCTGAGAAGGTGACCCCCCCCAACTGAGTCCTGAGTGTGGGTGTGGTCCCTAGAGGGCGAGGGACGGGGTGGGTGCAGGGAGAGTGAGGTTGCACAGAGGGACCAGGATGTGCTCGCAGGTGCCGCAGGAGAGAGCCGGGGGCTGCCTGGCACCGTCCAGGCTAGTCTGCAGGGCTGCAGGGTGGAGGGAGGGCGGGTGGAGAGCGGAAGAGGTGAAGAGGTAGAGGGAGCAGGGCCTGTCCACCATTCAGGTGTCATGAAGCATGTGATCTCCACTCTGGGCACAACAGGGGAGAGAAAGACTCCTCCACGCCTCACTGCCCGCACGCCCAGGTTCAGCGAAGGCGAATCGTCGCTATCACGTCTTCATCTTGCTTAGAATCACGATTAAACGTTCGCTGCAAGCACAACTCCCCGCGCAGACGAGGAAACAAAGCCGTGGGACACACAGTTTTCAGGGCTCACAGAAACCAGGATGCTCGGGTTCCGCTCAAACGGCCCACTGGGGGGCGTCCTTCCTCTGCAGCCTCAGATGTATGGGGATGAAACCTCATTTCAGTGACAAACTCATCTTAATACAATTACTCATTTATTTAATAAATATTTATTGAGCATGTGGGTGCCAGTGTCTGTGCTTGATAAATTATTAAATTTCCATCATGGCATGCACGGACAAGTGCCCTGGGCCCGGGGCAGATAGCCCCTTGCTTTGCTATTTGAATTGACATTAGGCAGTCATTGTAAAATTATTTATTATAGCCTGGTTCTTCCAATTACTGCAGTGCTATTGAAAGATCTACACAGACGGGAAATATTTTGTAAAACCCAAGCCTAAAAAATATTTAAAGATCTTTCCTAAAGGAATTACTTCCACCTCTAGTTTCCAAAACTAACCTTTTCACACTGTAAAAAATTTATTTAAAGATATAAAAAGATAAAGAATAGAAATTGTGCTCTCAATCCTACCACACAAAGGCGTGCCCTAATAAATACACTGGTGTATCTTTCTAGATTCGCAGCCCCTGTGGATAGAGTTTTTTCAGATCATAACTTAAGACGTACCTGTCTTTTTCAATTTAGTGTTTCAAAATAGCTTTTCCCAATGCTATTAAAAAGTCATTGTAAACATCACTTTACCTTCTAAATATCAAGGAAACAAAATGGTCAAATTTCTCTAGATGTCTTATTTTTCGTTTTTGCCATCCGAAATAGTACAGCAGTTAGTGCTTTGTTCATAAAGGGTTTTGCCCAAATGTAATAGCTAATGACATTTATTGTGTGTTTACTTCACACACCATGCTTACCACTCCTCATTTTATTTAATCCCCACAATAATTTTACTAGGTGGGCACCATTAATATTTATATTCCATAAATTGAAGCAAAGAGAGATGACCAGGGGCGCCTGGGTGGCTCCATTGGTTAAGCGCCTGACTTTGGCTCAGGTCATGGTCTTGCAGTTCATGAGTTCGAGCCCCATGTTGGGCTCTGTGCTGACAGCTCGGAGCCTGGAGCTGCTTCGGATTCTGTGTGTGTGTGTGTGTGTCTCTCTCTCTGCCCCTCCCCTGCTTGTACGCGCGCTCTCTCTCTCTTTCTCTCTCAAAAATAAATAAACATTTAAAAATTTTTAAAAAGAGAGATGACGAAGGGGAGCATCCAACACTTACTGAGGACCTACTGCGTACAATCCCCATAGTACGTGTTTTGCACGCTCTCATCTGCTCCAGGAGACTGCCGCCATTCTTGCTGTTCCCATTTTAGAGAGGAGGAAACTGAGGCAGGAGTTCACTAAGTGACTTTCCCAGGTTTGCACGTCACCCTTGTTGGCGCCGCGATATGAACGCAGGCTGGCTTTGGGGACTGGCTCCCAACAGGTCTTGGGCTTGGACAGCTAGTGAATCGGAGGCATTTAGATTACTCCCTCAGGGTACGTTCCCAGAAGTCAAATTACTGCTCTTAAAACACACCACTAAACCACTTTACAACATCAACCGAGTTACACTCTAATTAGGCAAGTGTGAGAGTGCCCATTCCTGCAACGGGCTTTCTGTTTGTGTGTTTTCACCCTGCAGACATGAAAGAGGCACATTCTTACAGGCCTCGCAGCTGATGTTTTAATTCAAAGGTTCACACTTGGCCCCAACCGCATCTGGGCACAGTCGCTGTCACTGGGCGTGGCCCCTCCCCCTGGTGGCTCCTGGTGGCCTTCCCAGGCCCCCCCACGAGACCTGGAGGACCAGAGCCCGAGCGGCTCTCAGTGGGGTAGGAAATAGGGGAGCCGAGTGAAAAGATGAGCAGAGGGAACGCAGCAAGTCCCCTCTAACAGGAGGAAAAACAAGTGAATCTGAGGCCTGAGTATCTGACACGCGGCCGGGAACAGTCCCATGAGCTGGGGGAACAGCCCCGTGGGCCGCTCTGGGGGAACAAGAAAGCGGCTGAGCGGGGGGCACGGTGTCCTTGGACGGCTCTCCAGGTAGATCCAATGTGTGTCCAGTCCACACGCGCGGCCCGAATCCCCTGTGCCCCCCGCCCCAGCTCTTCACTGGCCTCTGGAATGTGGTGGTGCTGTGTGTACAGAGCCAAAGGCTGGNGGGGTTAAGTTTAAGGATACCAGACAGAATCCTCACTCACACAAAACACTAGCGACTCCAGGGTGAGTGAATCGAAAAAAGAGATACAATTCCTCCCAAAATGTACACGCATCCTAAAAAACAAAACAAAAATGTCTTGGGCATAACACTCTGTGGGTTTCATCTGAATCTCAGAAAAAAAAAAGAAAAATGCGTCTATCACAGCAGCCTCTTCGTGGAAACACAAAAACGCACAGTCAGGGACCACGTCAGTGGCAGAACGCCACGACTCCCACGGCTCAGGTCCTCCATGCTTATCCTGAAGTTGTTGAAACAGCCACTCGGCGTTCGAGATTGAACAGCCCGGAACCACGGCTCACTCGTTGGCAGACGCCGCTGCCCTCGTGGGCGTGAGGTGTGGGTCCAGCCGCACCGGCCGGGGCTCTCCCGTGCTGATGGAAACATCACTGCCCACTCTCTTTCCAGATCATTCCAACCGGGGTTGGCATAGGGCCAGGATCCGAAAAGAAAACAAAACGAAAGCAAGAGACCTTAATTCTGTCAACTGGGCACAAGGCTCGTTGTAGGCGCCTTGTACATGTTTGCGTAAATGACAGCGGTGCAGGGGGTCAGCGATGCACACCAGACCCAAGGGGCCAAATGTGTGCAGATGGAGACCGTTCCCACTCCCATTTCGGAGCCCGTCTGTACAACAACTGGGCTGTAAGGAGGATGCAGGTGCGGCCACCATGGCTGGAGAGTGTCCCTGCCCCTCCTTCGCTGTGTGCCCTTGTCACTCACTGACAGCACCGCTCCTCTGGGCAGTGTGGGCCGTCTGGCGGTCCTGTTGTTGATTTTTCACGTGGTTAGCCTTACACTGCTTTCTCCTTGCTTCCTCCCCCGAAGCAGAGGCTATCACCCGATTCCTCAGACCTGTGCCTGAGCTCTAAGCAGTTTCTGCACCTCGACTGAGTTCACACAGCTTGTAAGGGACAGAGCTGGGGTTTAGATTTAAAATTGCACCTGTCTGGGGCACCTGGGTGGCTCAGTAGGTTAAGCGTCCGACTTCAGCTCAGGTCATGATCTCACGGTTCATGCATTCGAGCCCCGCGTCGGGCTCTGTGCTGACAGCTCAGCGCCTGGAGCCTGTTTCAGATTCTCTCTCTCTCTCTCTCTCTCTCTCTCTGCCCCTCCCCCGCTCTCACTCTGTCTCTCTCTCTCTCCTAAAAATGAATAATAAAACATTTTTTAAAAATAAAATAAAATTGCACCTGTCTGACCCCAGTGCCTTTGTCTGTAGCCGTTGGAGGACACTCCACTGTTGTCTGGATGGTCATGTCTACTTGACACCCCTAATGTGGAGATGCCTAGGGCCAGAGATCCAGGCCTGTGTTTCTAGCTCCCGGCTGGACTCAAGGCGCAGAAGAGGCACTCATTCCTTCAGCACGTATTTCTACACTCTGTCTCTGCACCTGCCCTAGGACAGACAAGCTTACTCAGTAACGCACAGGAGGGGGAGAGCCATCCTCTGGGCTCTACTTGGGGAGGGACTGACGACAGCCACGGTAAACCTCAGAAGCCAAGAGCTCTGTGGACAGAAATGAGAGCAGAGTAAGGGGACCCCGGGGGAAGGAAGGAAGGGAAGAATGAATGAATGACGTCTGATTCCTGGAGAACACGGTTCCCAAGTGGGAGTGCCCCCTTGAGGTCTCTGTAGATGCGCCAGGGACATGTGCTTAGGTCAAGTTTGGCACCTCCATGTTCCAACGCAGCCCAAGACGCTCACCCCACCTCCCCTTTGGCAACTTCTTTCATATTTTCTATTCTCTTCTTCCTCTAGCCCCCTTTGCCTTAATCCTGTTATGTGCTAATTTTTAAAATTTTCCTACTTACAACAACGTCCCCATCCGTCCCTGTGTCCAACATTTCCTCAAGTCTTTTCTTCTACAGTCTCTTCAAAGCTCCTTTTATCCAAAAGAATCTTACTCTTCTTCCTAGAAGGCCTGAGGTGCCTTAGATCTCCAAAAAATGACTAAATCAGTAATGAACCTAACTTCAGACTCTGCCGAATGCCACCCTCAGAGTTTGATAGTCATGTCGGTAATGTAATGGACATAATGTGCTGGTAAAAGCGTATATTTAAACAAACGACCCGGAAATGGATATACACCAAAAAGGGCACGATGTGTTAAGTCATTTAAAAATAAGAAACAAAGCCAAATGCTTTAAAAGTGCCGAGAAACCGAAACATCAGTGCTCAAATGCTCTATTTCCCACTCCTGGTTCAGCCAACAGTACTGAGTGCCTACTGTATGCATGAGCTCCGCCCACCACCCCAGGTCACCTCAGTTACCAACACTACAGCTGGGGAAGCCCCTCCACCGGTCCCCGGGGGTC
>NW_027551571.1:1268747-1284735 GCF_008692635.1 Crocuta crocuta | reverse complement strand
GGGTCATCACCCCCGCCCCCCACCCCACGGCCTCCCCAGTCAGCGCTGCGGGGGCCGCTAGGAGCCCCACCGCCTGCAGCGAGCCGGGGTACAGACGCTCCCGCTCGGACACACTCAGGGGGCTCACTCCCGAGTGGACCCTGTGCAAATACGCGTGCATGACCACCTCTGCCTTTGCGGAGTCGTCTGACAGTCCCCGGGTCCCCACTCCGGTCCCTGAATCGTGCGCTCTCTCACGCTCTTCCTAAGGCCCGCCTGCAGCTGGCGTGGAGGGCTGCATCTGCACCTGTGGCTCTTACAGGAGGTGCCGAAGCCGGGCAGCCCGGGCCCCCGCGGGGCAGGCAGGGATGCAGGGGGCCTGAGGTGCCTGCCGTCGGCCCCCCTCGAAGGAAGGTCTGCAGGGCCCGGCTGGGGGTGCGGGTGCCAGCGGGCGGGGCTGGGGGCGGGGAGGAGGTGGGAGGGTACAGGTGTTCCTGCAAGAGGAAGAAGCTCATGGCCACTGGAGACCTTCCCAGTGCCCTTGGGCCCTTCCAGAACAAGCACGCCCCCCACCTTCTCCCTTCACCTGAGTCTGAAGTCCCTGGGCCCCGCGGTGGGGGGGAGGGAAGCTTCTGGCCACACACGTGAGCACGTGGCATTTGATTATAAGACCACTTGTTTGTAGAATGGGACCGTGGTACAAGAGTAGAAATTCCTCGGGGACAGACAGCAGTTCTTTAGGAAACCATAAAGCTCTATAGTGGACAAAGGCAGTTATTCTAAAGGAAGCCATGGCAGTTTACAAATTCGTCACTTACCCAGATGAACGTCCCCTGTTTGCACGGAGTCGGCACAGACGCGGTTGTGAGCAGATCCACAAACTGGAGCTCAGCATTGGTGGTCCCCCCCCCCCCCCCGCGCCCTGCGCCATGGCTCTTTTCTAACCACAGAAGCATCTTCTGGGGGCTGGGAGCTCTCGTGTGCAATCTCTCTCTCCTCCTTTTCCACACTCACTTATTTTTCTGAGGGGCTAAAACACCTTAGACACGGCTTGGGTAACGAACGTGGGCTCCTGGGCCGTGAAAATTGTTTTTTCAGAGGACTGTGAACTCCAAGACTCCGAATTACAGATAAGCTCCAAATGCAGAGGAGTGGAGAGAAAGGCGTCAGACGGGCAGCCAGGGTCACGTGGAGACAATGAACAAGGGGCAGAGTGGGGGGCACCCACTTCCCAAGCCCCCAACGCAAAGATGCCAATTAAGGAAACACCTCTGCACAAGAGATTCTTTACCAAATGGAAATAAGACATAATAACAGCTTGGGCCCTGCTGTGGAGTGGCAGGGGAGGCAATCAAAAAGGCACAGTGTACAGAAAAATGGCCACTGGAGTGGTGTCTGTCCCTTGAAAGCAGCTGCCAGGAATTACAAGACTCAGAAGAAATGAGGAGGCAGCTATAAACGTACAGCACGAGAGAAAACACCCCTCGGAATTTAAGGGCACACGGGGCCTGCTCTACAAAGAACTCAGCCGTTCAATTAATCTTCAGGCCTCGGTTCCACGGAGGACTGAGGATGGCTGCACAATTTGTCAACCGGGGAGAAGATGTGTGCTTGATGAAGTGGTTTGCTCAGGTTATTTTACAAGGCACTGTCATTAGGATCAACTTTAGGGGGACAGAAAAATCACTTAATGATTTGTGTATCAAATTCTAAACAGGGAGTGAAAGACCTACTACGGAATGTAGGAGTTGAAAACCCAGCACCGTGGGGCTTTGACCAACCTGCCCTCTAAGAGCTCACAGCCTAGTGAAGATCAACATGTTACATGATTCTGTTACATATCTCTTGGGCTTCCCAAGTGCTCAGTTAGAACACTGAACCCAAGTTCCCTGGTCAGTGGTAATTAACCTTTTTAGAAAGATGCTGTGCAGTGGTAATACCATGGATCTGACTCCTGTGTCTGCTGCTTAGTGGATGAATGCCCTTTTTACAGGGTTTCTGGGCCTCACTACTAGTGACATTGGGGTGGATCATTCTTTCGTACGGGGGCTGTCTTGTGCGTAGTGGGACACTCAACAGCCCCCCTGGCCTCCGACCACTAGACACCACTGACATCTCTTCCACTGTGACAACCAAAAACATCTCCAGACATTATGAAATGCCCCTCTCCCCACTGAGAATTACACCAGTGCACAGATTAAAAATGCAGGAGACCAACTTTTCCTGCCATTTACTTTCTGCGGCCTTCTGTAAAAAAGAAGAGGTGGAACCAAATTGGTGTAGCAGCCCCTAGCTCTGAAACGTTAAAGGCAGTGCGTTGTAGTGAAAAGATTTAGACTTTGAAATTCAGTCTGGCTTTCGATCCTAGCCCCACCAACCTCTGGTTGTGACCTTTGGGAAAATTCATTACCCATCGTGAACCTTGGGCTCCTGTCAAAATGTTTATCTTATAGGGATGACAGAGGAATATAAAAGATGTATGTTACAGTGTCATATGGGATTCCCTCCTTAATTCATAGCTAAGTTTTGATCCTCAAAAACTAGCCTTTCTGTCTCCATCTAATGATTGCATGATTTCCTAGATCAAAACATCAGTGGATAAGGGTCCCAAAGCAACTGCTCAAACAGTCCCAAGGCGTCAATGTCAGAACATAGTGAAAGTTCTCTTGTCAGAGAGAGTTTGACAGTGATCCCCTGGCTGGCTCTGCTCCAAGGAGTGACTCCAGGATCCAGGCCCCTCCATCGCTAACACTCAGGGGTGAGGAGTAGTCTCCATGGTCACCACAAAGGGGAAGACCACACACACACCCCACGGTGGCCTGCAGTAGACATGTTACTTCCTTTCGTGTTCCACTGGCCAGAACTAGTCACCCGATTCCCAGCCTGTGACCCTGGAGGACAGACAGCTCTTCCTGCCAGTTAGGCACTAAAAAACTCTAGCACCGAGGTTATTACAAATAGTTCATAAGATAAGGGAAAATTCAAGGAGAAGCAGTCCATGATGGAAATATTAAGTGATTTGTAAGCTTCTGCTTGTGTTAGATTGAATCATAACCCCCTTATAAGAAGATGTAAAATCACTACCAGCAACAGCAGAGCAGGTAGGTATGCTGAGGATGGTGAACAGTCTTCTCCAAGGGCCCCCTCGCTCTCCTAACTAGGAGCATGGCTTCTCAAAACAGTCGTCGTCACCTCTTACTACTCTGCAAGGGTCAAGCCTACAGGCACAATGGAGTCATTTTTAGTAAGAGACTGATATGAATATACAGAAAGCAGTGACAATATAGACATACGTCTCTGATGAGTTGCTTAACATATTGTACATGGGAAGGTCCACGTGCCTTGTTTCTTTTTTATAAAATGAAAGTTACAGTAAAATCATTGTGGTGGCTGAGTGCACTATAGCTGCCATAGCACATCACAACATACTTAGTGGCTCAAAACAACACAAGTTTGTTATCTTACAGTTTGGGAGGTTAGAAGTTCAGAATGGGCCTCACTAGGCTAACACCAAAGTCCACAAGGCTGTGTTCCCTCAGGGGCTCCCGGAAGTATCTCCTTCCCTGCCTTTCCTAGCTTCTAGAGGCTGCCCGTATCCTTTGGCTCATGGCTCCTTCCTCGGTCTTCAAAGCCAAAAAGATCATGATCTGTTTCCAACCCTGTTTCCCTTGGCTTAATTGTCATATGACCCTCTCCCCACTCTGACTTTCCTGGCTCCTCTTTTAAGAACCCTCACAACCACACTGGGCCCACCCGGAAAGTCCAAGAAAATCTCCCCATCTTAAGGTCCTTAACTTAATCACAGCTAGAAAGTCTCTTTCAACACATAAGATGACATATACCTAAGTTCTGGGGATGTGGACATCTTACGAGACACCTTTGAAGGCCTTTTTCAGCAGACCACCGTGGGGCAAGTAGGTGATGTTTTTACTGCTACAGCTCAGTGTGTATTCAACATAGAAGCATCACACAATCCTTCCCGAGTTTAGTTAAATAATAAATGTTAAAAAAATGTTGATGATGGCAATGGTGATGGTGGTAACTGTACCTTTAGAATCATGTAATATGAATAATGTAATATGAAAAACTTAATCTTCAAACAGTCTCCGTGGGAAGGCCCAGCTTCCAACAGCATTGAAGAGTAGAGTCGTTGGACCAACCCTCAGAGAACAATGATAAAACTTAGACAAAGTATTTCAGAAGCAGGAAGGAACCAGAGGAGGTCTGCGCTTGAAATACAGGAGAGCAATGGTGACATGTATGAATTTGCACCTTTGTTCTGAAGGGCACCATCCCGTCTACACGAGGCCCGAGGCAGGGCATCTGGAAAGCTAAAGTGAATCCTGGAAGAGAGGGAGCCACTGGGGAGTGAGCACTTAACTCTGCACATAAATTCTGCCCAAGCCGTTGGTGGGATGCGAGATACACGCTTGCAGGCGGATGCCCCAGAGGCCCCCGCGAAACATGCCACAGCTGAAAGCAGAAGGAACCGAATTGAACCTCAGCTGCTTTCAGTACAGATGAGATACGAGTTGGCTTGAATTCAGACACAGGCTCCGCCTCCTGGAGCAAATTCCCATTGCTCCCATGGAGCACAGTACAGAGTCTCCACCTTATTCCATTCTTAATGTTCAGATCACAATAAACAACGTCAGCAGGCGTATAAACAAATAGAAAACTGAGACCCAAAATCAAAACCAAAGAAGGTCGACAAAGGGGCACCTGGGTGGCTCTGTCTGTTAAATATCAGACTCTTGATGTCAGCTCAGGTCATAATCTCATGGTTCATGAGATCAAGCCCCGCATCTGGGCTCTAGGCCGACAGCACAGAGCCTGGTTGGGATTTTGTCTGTCTCCCTCTCTCTCTGCCCCTTCCCTGCTTGCTCTCTCACTGTCTTTCTTTGTGTCTGTCTCTCTCTCTCTCTCTCTCTGAAAATAAACTTTAAAAAATAAATAAAATAAATAAAATTTTTTTAAAAAGTCAACAGAAACTAAACCCAAGATGTCCCAGACACCACTGAGAAGACCTGACGAGAACTCCAGAGCTGCTCTTATAAATATAGTGAAGGACTTAAAGGAAAATATGCTCATAGGGAGTGAATGCATGGGGAAACCAAATAAAAGCTGAAAAGTGATGAACACAATATGTGAGATGAGATGTTAACGAGCAGACTTACCAGCCAACTGGAGACAACAGAAAAAAAGGTCATCAGGAATAAATACGACCTGAGCAAGAGAGAGAGAAGCAAGGCTGATGTAAAGTTAGTGCAGTCTCAGTAAACTGTGGGAGAGCGCCCAGCATCCTGACATTTGTGTAACTGCAGTCCAATGATAAATATCAGTAACAGATCCAAGAAACTCAGTGAAACCCAGGCAAGATAAAGAAGAAGAAAACCACACTTAAGCCCATCCTAAATCTTGCCAACCATAAATTTGTTAAAATCCTAAGTTAAAGAGAACATCTCCTGTGCACCTAGAGAAAAACAACATAGCACATGTAGAGGGGTGAAAAAAATGACATAAATGTCAGCTGATGCCTCATCAGAAACAATAGAAGCCAGGAGACAATAAAATTATATTTTTAGGAGTTAAAAGAAAAAAGACAACCCAGAAATCTATACCCAGTAGAAAATGTCCTTGGAAAATGAGAATATTAAAAATACATATCAAATTTTAAAACTGAGATTTTTCATCAATAGACAGACCTATAAAAATGCTGAAAGGAATGGGGCACATGGGTGGCTCAGCAAGTTAAGTGTCTGATTCTGGTTTTTGGCTCGGGTCATGATTTCACAGTTCGTGAGTTCAAGCCCCACATCGTGCTCTGTGCTGGCAGCGTGGAGCCTGCTTGGGATTCTCTCTCCCTCTCTTTGCCCCTTCCCCGCTGTGCTCTCTCTCTCTCTCTCACAATAAGTAAAAATAAATAATACAGCAATTTTTTAAAATGCTAAGGGGAATTTCTTTAACCCTAAAGGAAATAACACCGATCCACGGATGCACGGACCTACTGAAGGATTAGAGTTCCAGTCAGAACCGGCAGATATTTCAGCAAATATAAAAGATTGTAAGTATGTTTTATTTTCTCATAATTCATTTAGAAGGCATATTACCACTTAAGGTAAAAAATTAAAATAGTATTTTAAGGGTAGTAGTGTTTGTGGGCACACTACGTACTCCAACACTTACACAGAAGCTGTATGGCAGATTCCTCACCAAAAAATAAGGCAAGAAAAAGAAGTGACGTATGGAAAGAGAGAACTCACACAGTCTTTATTCACAGCTGCTGTGATCATCTATGTAGAAAAAGAATCTTCAGAACAGCTACAAGAAGGAATAAGACCACAGATATGAGGTCACTATACAAAAAGCAAGATTATTTCTCATTCTATCAACAAAAAAAGGAAAATTAGATTTGAAAAAAAAATTAATTTACCCTGATTTAAAATAATAAAATCTTTAAATATAAATTTGACAAAATGAGCAGATTTTTATATTTAAATAAAGTAATTTAATATCGAATATAAGTAGACAGTGCTAAAGGTACGTTTTGTAACCCATAAGCAAACACTAAAATAATGCAAAAAAATTTAAAAAACATAAATTTAAATGAATTTTACATAGAATGTAAAACATATTTGATTAACCGAAAAGATAGTAGGAGTTCCTAGCAAGGGAACAAAAGTCAGATGGGACACCCCCCCTTAAAATAAAACACCAGTGACAATATGATGGCACAAATCAAACCGTATCAATGATCACATTAGGTGTGGACATACAATACCTCAAGTGGAATCAAAGGAGAATAGAAGTGGATGGAACCAAGTTTACAATTAGATCCGGGCCCCAAATTAACCAACTTTGTAAAAATGAGTCAACACAGAATTTCATGTAAACAAAAGTGTTTTACATAGCATCAACATGGCAAAGACCATTGTATAAAATAGCATAAATAACACAGTAACTTGCAAACCCCAGACAAGCATTCAGAATCCGGGATTTTCATTGTGGGTTCATCACTAATGGACAACCGGGCACAGAGAGGGTTTACTGACTTCATTCACCACCGTAAATTCAAGGTGTCACAGGGGTAAGAGCAGAGCTGGCCTCTGGAGCGCAGAGTCAGTGTAACCACAGGGGTCCACCCCACCCCCTCCTGGGGTCGCCAACCTCCCGTTAAACCAGAGAGGCTGTTACCCATCTTGGGAAAGGAAAGGAGACCCAGAAAAGGGCAGACGTACCAGGAGACAACAAGTCTATGATAGAATCTTAAAGAATAATAAGTGTGAGAAGACAACCTTTATCCTGATAATTGCCTCCGAATATTCGAGGAGGAGAAAAGTTAACCAATGACTGACTCCCTCCCTCTCTTTCTCTCTGACATTTTGAAAAGTTCAGTAGATTCATGAGGGACTGAAGAGAGCAAAACACGGCTCCATTATTTTTAAAAGGGCAAAGCCACCAACCCAGGGCCTCCAGCAGCAAGTTCAACGGCGGACGCCCAAGAACCCGGGGAAGTGTGACAGGAGGCGGCGGCAGGGCCCTCGCACAGCAAAGTTGGGTTCGGGCGGTTGGGCAGGAGGTCATGCTGTGAGGGCTGGGGGAGCCTTTGCAGTCATTATTGCTGCAAAGAACGAAAACACGGCCTTTCCAAGAAGCGCGACAACCTTCTACTGCTCTCTCTCCGAGGTGAGTGGCGCGAGATCACTCGGATGACAGGGTTCAAGGGTCTGAAGGTAACCGCGGGACACCTACTCCGGCTCCCCATAACTTGAATTTAGGAGAACACACATAATTTTCAGGGTTTATTGTAAAGCCAGAAACACTTCCTGGCAATCTAATATTAATTGTTGAAGATAAAGGTCACTGAATGCAGAGAAAAGGCGACACACCAGCAAGTGCTTCCGCGTTCAAAGCGAAATCTCGTTCTTCTGATGCCGCCAGCCACCCCGGGAAGGTCAGCTGCACCCGGAGCCCCCGTCCCCTGCATCTTGCACACGGCGCCCCTCCAGTCTCCAGCACCCCTGCCCTCCTAAGCCACCGGCCCGGCGAGCTCCCCTCGGGCTTGCACTTGGCTAGCCTAGGTGTCAGCTGTCAGCTTTTAACTTCAGTCCAATTTTTAATTGCATTTAAGGAACAGGTCACATTTCTCTGAGTGCTGCACTCACTAAGTGTGCAGATCTGTGGTCTGAGACCTACCGCCTCCATGTCCCCGTGGCCACCGTGCTGCTAAGTTGGGGCCATCCGGAACATACTCCTCTCTCAACTGCAGAGTCTACTGCCTGAGTCCCGTTCTCCATTCCGTATAATAAAGACCGCAGCTGAGTGAGCAAGTCCTGTGAGTCACGACTTCACACAGCTACTCACTGCCTACGTCATGCAATCCATGGAGCTGGTGTTATTACCTTTACAAAACCAGACGCTGAGCCACCAAGTGAGGACTACTTGTGCACAAGGCATCCTAACGTTTTACTCTGATTTCTTCAGCAATCATCACCATGTCTGCACGAAGCACTGTGTTCAATTCCGGATCTACCAAAACAAACAAACAAGGTAACCTGAACTTCTGAAACGTAGAGCCCAGAAGACAATGTAGAGGGTAAGCAAGCACAACTTCTTAATGCCTCTGTGCCTCCTGTCTTCCTCTCTGGAGGGAAAAAAACAAAACAAAAATATGAATGACTACCTCTTACGTTGGAAAAGATTAACTAAGCCAACATGCAAAGTACTAAATCAGAACCTGTTCTTTGATGTTCAATGAATATTAGAAAGTAGTGGTAACAGTAGTGGTATAAGTGAGCAGTGCTTGTGGTGGAAACTGTAACAATGGCAGTCGTAAAGCAGTGGTAATAGTGGTAGTAGAAATAGAAGTAGCAGTGGTAATAGTAGGAGTAACAATAGTGACAGTAGCGGCAACAGTGGTAATACTGGTAGCAGTAGCAGTGGCAACAGGGGTAATAGGGGTAGTAACAATAACACTAGTAGTGGCAGTAGTAGTAATAGGAGCAGTAGCAATAGGGATGGTAGCAGCAGGCTGAGTAGTAGTAGTAGCAATGGCAGTAGTAGTGGCAGCAGTGGTAATAGTAGTAGTAGTAATAATAGTGGTAGTAGCAGCAACACTGATAGTAAGAGGACAAGGAGTAGCAGTAGCAATAGCAGTGGCAGCAGTGGTAGGAGGAGGAGTAGAATCAGTAGTGGCATCAGTGGTAACTGTAGTAGTAGTAATAATGGTAGTGGCGGCTGCAGTAGTAATAGCAGTAGTAGCAATTCCAATAGTAGTGGCAGCCATGGTAATAGGAGCAGTAGTAATAGTAGCAACAGCTGTGGTAATGGGAGCAGCAGTAACAATAGAAGTAGTAGTGGCAGCACTGGTAGTAGGAGTAGTAGTAACAGTAGTGGTAGTAGTGGCAGCAGAGGTAATAGAAATCGTAGTAACAGCGATAGTAGTGGCAGCACTGTAGGTAGTAGGAGTAGTAGTAATAGTAGCAACAGCAATGGTAACGTGAGCAGTAGTAACAGCGATAGTAGCACAGCACTGGTAGCAGGAGTAATAGTAACAGTAGTGGCGGTAGCGGCAACAGTAGTAACAGTAGTAGTAACAGCACTAGGAATACCGGTGGTAGTAGGAATAGTAGTAACAGTAGCGGCGGTAGCGGCAACAGTACTAACGGTGGTAGTAACAGCAGTAGGAATAGTGGAGGTAGTAGGAAGAGCAGTAGTAACAGGCGTAGCAACAGGAGCCACAGCAGCAGCTGCAGGGGTGCGTGGGCCGGCGCTGCCCTCTAGCGGCCACCGCCGGACTTGCCGGGCGCCAGCCGTAAAGCGTGTGCTCAGGGGAGCGCGCAGGCTCCTCGTCATCTAGTCCTTCTCAGCCCACCCCTCCCCCTTCCCGGGCGCCTCAGGGCCGCCTTCTCGTGGGGGGTGGGGGGGAGGAACGTTCGGGAACGGGGAGCGGCGGCGGTCCCACCCCCTCCCCCCCACGCTCCCCGGGCGCCTCAGGGCCGCCTTCTCGTGGGGGGTGGGGGGGAGNTCTGTCCTGGGATTCCTCAGCCACCAGAGGAAGAACTGACATGGCCGTGATGGCCTGTGATGCCTCGTGATGCCTCCATGATGGCGCCACGATGGCCGCATGATAGCCCATGATGCCCTAGGATGGTCCTGTGATGCTCCATGATGGCCCCATGGTGCCCCCATGATGACCCATGATGCCCCGTGATGCCCCATGATGCCCCATTATGGCCCTCGTGATGGCCCCATGTTGCCTCGTGATGGCCTCCGTGATGCCCCATGATGGCTCCACGATGGCCCCATGATGCCCCATGATGGCCCCGTGATGTCCTGTGATGCCCCATGATGGCCCACGATGCCTAGGATGGTCTTGTGATGCCCCATGATGGCCCCGCGATGTCCTGTGATGCCCCATCATGGCCCCATGATGCCCCATCATGGCCCTCGTGATGGCCACATGATACCGCGAGATGCCACATGATGGCCCCGTGACAGCCTGTGATACCCGCCACCTGGCATTCACCCTCAAGTAACTGCAGCTGCCAGGAGAAGACGCAGTGTTGAGGGGGTGTGGTTCCATGCCCAGGATGCAAATGACTGTGACTTCTGCCTTGCCAGGAGATCTCAGTCTCCCCACCCCCACTCTGGCGTTAACAAGTCACCTGCTGTGCTGGAGAGGTGCCCAGGACGAGAAACTGGCCGTGGCCTCTGGTCCACAGCCCGCCAGGAGCTTCAGTCCTACAGCCCCGTCCAGGAGGGCCTCGGACCTGACCTTGTACAGTCAGTTCCGGAATGGACCATTCAGCCCTGATTGCAGAAGAGCGTAAACCAAAAGACTCAGACACTACGAGAAAAAATGTGTGTTGGTTTTAAGCTGCTCAATTTGTTTAGCCTCTGACTCTTGATTTCAGCTCATGGGTTCATGAACCCATGAACTGGTCTCACAGTTCATGGGTTCAAGTCCCACGTCGGCCTCTGCAATGTGTAGCTTGCTTGGAATTCTTCCCTCTCTCTCTGCCCCCCCACTTGTGCTTTCTCTCAAAATAAATAAATTTTAAATATACATACATTCACCTAATTTCAGTACAATTACATGCAACAAATGACACATGATATTCAGTTGGGTTTTAAAATTAACTTTTGATTCCATCCCCAATAGGGAATTGCTTTTTTAACAAATATGCAGGTGTGATGATGTTAACGGTCTCTGCTCTGGCGCCCCCTGAATTCTCCTCTCTCTCTGCCACTCCAGCTCACTGCATGGCCTTCACCACCACTCCACGCTCTTCTTGAACCCCTTTCCTGCATCTGGACCAATTTCTATTTCCAGAAAAGTCTCACTGTGTGTCCTGAGTCTCTGCCAGTGGAATTCCTAAGGAGGCTTGCCAAGTGCCCGCCCCTCCTCATCTGTCCCTCGGGGTCTTCCTTCTCCCCCACTGCACCCGCCCTGACGGAGCTCTCCCGCCTCATATAAATGCTCCATACTTTGTACCGCCAGCCTTTGCCCCTCTGTGTCCTGAGCTGCCTGGGTCACTCTAGCAGAGGGTGAGAGACGGACAGACATTTTCCCTGCTAACTCTTCCTCAATAGGTGGATCAGGGTCTGGTAATAAAATAATTCTCTTTCCCTGTTCTGTGTGTTCAATATTCTCTAGAACTTCCTCACCTTTAGGCTGTTCCCTGCACACACACACACACGTGCACACACACACACACACAGTCTGGAGACAAACATGGACATTTTTGTAAATTGTCATTAACCATCTTCTCTGGCTGTCACAGCTCCAGAGTGGTACTTCTTACCCCAAAGCCGTGCCAGCCACTTAGCATTGCACTAGAACCTCAAGCGGGCTGTAAAGACCAGACGCCTGATATCTCTTAACTTTCTCAACATGATGTGGCAAGTGAAAAACAATTCCTATTAAAGAAAACACAGCATGGTTTTGAATGAGCAAAACAAAATAGGCATCAAGGACTCTGTCACTGTCTTAAAAAGTTAGTCCCTGGGTCCCGTTATTGCGAAGAATGTTTTAATAGTCGCTTCGTGGAGCGCCTGGGTGGCTCCGTCAGTTAAGGATCGGACTTCGGCTCAGGTCATGATCTCACGATCCTTGGGTTTGAGACCTGCATTGGGCTCTGTGCTAACAACTCAGAGCCTGGAGCCTGCTTCGGATTCTGATTTTTTAAAAAATCATTAAAAAAATGTAATAGTCACTTCATGTTCCTAACTAATATTGATCACTCTTTACACTTCCAGCAGGTAAGTGTGGATATCTAGATTTATGCTCCAAATACTTACCAGGTTTCTGGTCATTACAGGTTAATACATTTCTAATTTGAAGCAAAGAAAAATAGCCAAGTGAATTTCTGCAGTTTCCCAAATTTATACTGGGCATTTGCATGCTCTCTCTCCTCTGATCGATCTGCACCTGTTATCTGTTAAGGCTCATCATGTAGTGAACACCACCTACTAGAATCCTTTGTAAAATTGTCATAAACACGGCAAGCGTGTTCCATGTGTTGGGCACTGCTCTGAGGCTTTGGGTGTTTCCAGTCACGGACTCCGGATGTAGTGCTACAGGATTAGGGGGCACTATCCACACCCGATGTTAGAGGTGAGGAAATAGAACAGAGAGAGGCTAAGTAACTTGTCTCACACACAGCAAATAACTGGTAAGGAGTGCTTGGAGCTAGGCGAACAGGCATGGACGCCTATGTGCTATAATGCCTGTTTGGTTCAATCCATTGGAGTCTCTTAACTGTATTATTCATTTGAGGAGAGAGAGAATGAATAGGAATCATAAATAATTTCAGAGATGAGCCTGATTCCATCTGTTGGCTCAGTCATGGATCCTCTGGACCGGCAGCATCAGAGAAAAGTCAGGCGTGAGGCTACAATCAGGTGCTATCAGGAAGCAGCGGGGCATTTCATCATCTGAGAGAAGTTGGGACAGAAAGGGAAAGAATAAAAGGAGCAGAGGATTACAAAAGGAACCACGATGCCCTTCCTGGACAGTTAGGGCTGAAAATGAGCATCCCCAATGCTCCCTTCAGTAAAATGCAGTTTCACAAAACCAAGTAAAAAATCTTGTGAGAACTGGGACCTGCTTGGCTTTGGCCCAGTTCAGAAGAAGGCGCTTAAGGAAACTTATAATTATAACCAGAAAATTCCACCAGGAAAAGTATTGTTTTAATTGACGTGGCCAAAAGAAGTTTCACTTTTCTAAGAAATTAACAACTTCTTCTCATGAGCTGTGAAATGAATACTTTTCATACAGTTGTAAAGGATATTTTTCTTGGGAGATCTTGGTGTGTTCCCACCTGCTTTACCTTATTTTATAGTTCACCACTTCACGGAGCCCGGAAGCTGAGATCATCATCAATGACCTGAAAATAGTATCCTATGTCGCAAAACTCTTGGAAAAAGGAAGTAGAGCAATGGTAATGGGGCACTGATTTATCTGCTGCCCACTAACTGGGCATGTATTTGTTCTTTTGTTTGTTTGTTCCCAGATTACAGATAGCGCAGCGAGGGCTTCACCAGGTGAACAGCTTGCCGAAGGTTCCCTAGCTGTTTTCCAATCCACCTTTCGCTGGAGCAACCATGTGACCCGAAAATCCTACCTCACATTTGGGTGAAGCAGGTTGTCTTCTTTCCCAGGAGATAGAGGCAAAATTATGTGGACCAAACTTACAATGCAAGAGGTCATTTCGCGAATAAAAATGATTGCACAGGGCGCCTGGGAGGCTGAGTCAGTTAAGCGTCTGACTTCGGCTCAAGTCATGATCTCGAAGTTCGTGGGTTTGAGTCCCGCATCAGGTTCTGTGCTCACAGCTCAGAGCCTGGAGATGCTTCCGATTCTGTGTCTCCTTCTCTCTCTGCCCCTCTGCTGTTCATGCTCTGTCTCTCTCTGGCTTTCAAAAATAAACATTAAAAAAATTTTTTAATAATTGCACCAAGGACAGTTTTGTCGGGTGCATTTTGGAAGCCTTGAAATTGCACCTTGCATCAACAAGCAGGTGGATAATGATTTGAACTAATCTTTTTGCTTATTTAAAGAAATGTGTACTCTTGTTGAATTCTGTGAAGTAGCACTCAGTTTCCATTGCAGGGCAGGACATAGCAAAGCCTCCCCGAAAGTTTTAAGACAGCATGATATAAAACTGTTACGATCATTACTTACTTCAAAATATTTCGGGTGAAAAAACAAAGAGACAACCCATCTCCATTTTCAGAATATCTGAGGGGGGAACGAGAATCACAGCGCCCAAGACTTCATTTCACATAAAACTTCTGATAAAGGACATTTGAGAAATAATTATAAACACGTCAGCTATTCAGACAGTAAGGTTTCCAAGTCTTCACAATACATGTCCCAGGGTTCTCTTGGCACAAAAAAAAAGTCGCTGTTCCCACCCAAAATCATGCACAGGCTTCTTAGGACACATGTGCCTCAGACCTGAGCACAGCAAATATCATTTGTATCCAGCTCTTGAATTTGAAAACCCAGATGATACATCAAGATATGTCTCTTATAACACCTGGAATTAGTACCTCCACAGTGGTTGGTGTTCTGTTTAAATTCAGATCCATTTACTCGTTTCTTTACAAACCCCTTTGGCAGCACATGGCCTGTAGCAGGGCTGGCAGACTGCAGTCTGAAGGCCAGAACTGGCCAGTTGCCTGTGTTTATATGATCCTGAGCTAAAAATGGGTTTACATTTTTATAGGACTGTAAAAAAATAAATAAAAAGAAGAAGAAGAAAATGCAGCGGAGACTGGAGATGGCCCACAGAGCTTAAAATATTTACCATATGGCCCTTCACAGGAAAAGTTTGCCAAACACTGGTCTGCAGAGTAAAGTCCCAGTTCTTGGTCTTGGCAGCCAAGAGGCCTCTTAAGTGAGCTCAGCACGTTTCTCTAGCGCCGTCCTTCCCCATCTCAGCCATGTTCAAGTCACTATTCCCGAACGACGGCTTACCCCCAATGTCGGGCTTACAACGACCACCGTCGCACACTCAGTCAAGGTCGCAGGAGGCCGCGGGAGGAGGGCTGCCGTCTGCTGCACGATGCCCGGGCCTTGGCTGGGGACGCTCAGGCCTGGAGGGACACCCGGGAGCCAGGACAACCCAGAGGCAGCGAATGCCGTGGTCCCCAGGGACCTCCTCCAGGCCGGGGACCAGAGCCCCCTCGCTGCACGGCAGCCTGGGGGTGACCGAGCTTCTGACATGGTGGTCTGGGCTCCAAAAGCAAGCAAGAGTGCTCCAGAAAGCAGGAAGTTCCTCAGCCTCTGAGGCCCCCTTGGGAGCCGGGCAGACGCGCCGGCCACACTCTAATGCTTGCAAGCAAGCGATAAACCGGGTGCCAAAGAAGGACGAGTAGATGCTGTATCTTAACGAGACGGTGCCCGAGATCCCACAGATGGAAGCAAAACCCCATGAGCCGTTTTCTGCATTTACCCCTTCAAGGTGTGTCACAGCCTCGGTCACTCGGGGCCCTGCACACTCTTTCCTCCCCAGCTGGCTCACGCACGTGCCCACTCGGGAAGCTTCTTCCCCAGCTTACCCGCTAAGAGGAGCGATGCAGCACGTGTCTGAAGGAATGATTAACGGTTTAAGACGCTGAATACATGAACATTTCTAGAAAAAGGTGTGCAGAACTTTGGCCCCATGAAGAGGGGCGCTGACTCAGCTCACCCCGACCCCAGGCCGGCCCCTGGCAAGGGAGAAATGAAATGACCGGATCGCGTAAAGGTGAACGGAAACAGCTGTCACCTTGAGGCCGGGAGCAGGGCTCTGCTGACCCACTTCCGGCGGCTACACCGTCAGCCAGCGAGAGCGGGGCACGTGTCGGGCAGGGGGTCCGGCTCCGGGGGAAGCTTGACGGCGGAGAATGGGTGACTGCATGCGGCTGGGCGACCCTCGACCCTGGGGCGGGAAGGGGGGTGCAGCCCGGAGCGCAGGGGCGCCCCAGGACGCAAGCCCAGGCCGCGCAGCTGGGAGGC
>NW_027551571.1:1255175-1268737 GCF_008692635.1 Crocuta crocuta | reverse complement strand
TCCGCCGTGGGCGCTCCTCTCCCGGGGCTGGAATCGGGGCGCTGCCGCTTCCGTCCCGCGTACCCTACGCGACGCGACGCAGCAACTCCGTGAGTCGGTTCACCGCACGGCCGGGTCGGCAGGGTGAGATGAAAATCAGAGACTGTGTATGAAGTGCCTCAGCTCCGGAAGGTGCTCGAAGCGTAACTGCCAGCTGAGGAGCCCGAAGTTAAGTCCCGCATTAGGAACACCCTCAGGCTGCACGGGGTCCATCCCAGGAGGAGCCTCAGCTGCAGCCGCCCTCGGACCGCCCTCCGATCTGCCCATCAAAATCCACGAGTCACACTCCTGTGGGCTTGGAGACGAGTCAGGGCTGGGGCTGCAGGTGGTTACTTTGTACAAACCTGCCGATCAGTCACCGCTTGCAGGAGCCCCACGTAGACCCTCGGAGCCCACCTCATAACTGGTCATTTTAAAAGACGCTCAAAGTTCATGATTGGGTCCCGCCAATGTAAGGGACGCCTCGCAGATACTGAATGGTCAAAACTGTTACTGTGCTGTTACTATGGGCGTTGTACAATGATGATTGGCGCTTATGTGATGATGCAAAACGTACAACGTGTGCACGGTAGCACCCCCGCCCTTCCGCCGTGAAAACCCTGCCCCCCACTGTCCGGGGCTTCACCTCGCTGCCGCTGCGCTGGGAGACGGGTGAGCCCCTGCTCGAGCTTGTGATAAAGACCCTTTTGTTCTCGCATGGGTGCGGCTCCTTAGGGGTCTCCGGGGACTCGCGATTTGGGCACAACACTAGCGTCGCGGGGTTCCCCCGGCACCGAGGGGCTGGCACGCTCCTCTCCGCCGCCCCCAGGCGCCCCACTGGCCCATCTGGGGAAGGAGAGGCCCCGGCCCTCCAACACGGCCTCCGTGTTCTCCTAGGAGCCCGTGAGGACTCCAGGGCCCAGTGCTCGGCTCGGGACGGGGCTGCCCGAGTTCCGACCGACTTTCCTGCTGCAGGACGGCTTGTATTTATTACCTATTAACGCCGCTCACCCATCTAGAGCGCTAATGAAAACCATCCATGTCACAAATGCCTGATTGTGTGACACTTGGAGAATTAAACATCCAGAACACGAGATTCAATGATGCATACATTTGATATCCAATTTACTGCCAAAGCAGAGTCTGAGGACAGATTCCAAGCCCAGGTGATCTGGTTGGATCCCATCACAAAGGGCGAGGGCTGCCCCCTTTACCCCAAGCCACTCCTGTGCCCCGCGGGAGCAGAGGCTCGGGCGTGAGGAAGAGCATGTGCTCGGTGTAATGCAGAACTGGGTCCTAATCCACACTCAGCCTGCCTCCTGCTGTGTACCCGGCAGAGAGAATGTAAGTTTTCTGAGTCCTGATCCGCTCCTGCATCCACTGTGTAAGGTTATTGTGAAGATTACGTGGGTCACGTCTGAAAGTACGAGTGCCTCGCCCACAGTAGGAGTGTGATGACTGTGAGTGCCCTTCCTGCAGGATAGGAGCTTCGGAGCAAAGAACGCTCTGTTCCCTGCGTGGTAAACACACACACACACACACACATGCACGCACACACACGCGCGCGCACACACACGCACACGCGCACACACACGCACACGCGCGCACGCACGGAGCTGGGGCTGGAGGAAAGCTGGCATCCGGGTCAAACCGCACGAAGGCTCGCATCGAAGGCAGGGGAGGGAAAGGACACACGGGAAAGGGCGTCCCTCGTTTCCCACAGTTGCTAGGAGACCACACACTCTTAACTTTTTAAAGATGCTGTTTTAAGACAGCTTTAGGACCACAGCAAAACTGAGAGGAAGGTACAGGGAGTTCCCATGTACCCTCTGCCCCACACTTCCAAGCCTCACACACTACCAGCACCCTCCCCGCAAGGTGACATTTGTTACATATAAACGTCATCATCACCCGAACTCCACAGGATACAACAGCAGCCGTCCCGGCGCTGCCCCCTCGCCGTGTTTGCGCACCTGGATGGTGACGCCTGTCCACCGTTACAGTGTCATACAGAACATTCCACTGCTCCAGAACTCTGTACTGCACCCATGCAGCCCACCCTCGACGCCCAAATGCTGGCAACCACTGACCTTTGTATAGACTCCACGGGCTTGCCTTCATCAGAGTGCATAGACCTGAAATCTTACCCTTTGTAGCCTTTTCGGACTGGCTTCTTTCACTTACTAAAGGGCATTCAAGTTTCCTCTGTGTCTTTCCATGGCGTGTAGCTCATTTCTTTTCAGTGTTGAGTAGTATGCCATTGTCTGGATGGACCACAGTTTGTTCATCCATTCACCAACGAAGGACATTTTGGTAGCCTCCGAGTTTTGACGATTACGGATACATCCATGTGCAGTTTTTTGTATGGACTTCAGTTTTCAACTTCTTTTTGTAAATACCAAGGACTGAGATTGCCGGAACATATGATAAGCACATGTTTCGCTTTGCAAAATGTCATCAAACTGTCTTTCAAATTGGCGGTACAGTATTGCATTCCCAGCAGAAATGGATGAGAGCTCCCATTGCTCCACATCCTCACCAGCATTTGGTATTATCAGTGTTTTGGATTTTGACCATTCTAATAGGTACGTAGTGATATGCGGTTAGTGTTTTACTTTCCATTTCCCTGATGACATGATGTAGAGCATCTTTTCATGTGCTTACCTGCCATCTGTCTGCCTTCTTTCGGGAGGTATCTGTTGAGATCTTTAAGGGTGTTTGTTTTCTCATTGTTAAGTTTTGAGTGTTCTTTGTGTGTTTTAGAGAACAGTTCTTTATCAGATGTGCCTTTTGCTAATACTTCCTCCAGTCTGTGACTTGCCTGATTATCCAACTGGCATTGCTTTTTCAGAGCAGAATATTTTAATTTTAATAAAGTACAGCTTATCATTTATTTCTTTCATGGATGGCACCTTCTCCGTTACATCTGAAACGTCATCACCACACTCCAAGTCTTCCAGGATTTCTGTAGGTTATCTTCAAAGAGTTTTACAGTTTTGCATTTCCCATTTGAGTCTGTGTTCTCTTTTGAGCTAATGCTTGTGAAGGATGTAAGATCTGTGCTTAAATACAGTTTTCTGCCTGTGGGCGTCCAGTTGTTCCCACACCATTTGTTGAAAACAGGAAACACTATCTTTGCCCCTCTGTATTGCCTTTGCTCCTTTGTCAGAGATCAGCCGCCTTAAATACGTGGGTGTGTTTCTGGCCTCAGTGTTCTGTCCCACTGACCAGTTTGTCCATAGTCTCGCCTACACCACATGTCCTGATGACTGTAGCTTTGTATTAAGTCAGGAAGTTGGGTAGTGTCCAACCTCCCACTTTGTAGCATAGTATAGATGTTAAGTAGACAGAGGAAATTAAAGATAAATATTAAATTTATTAAAGAAACACTGAAAACACAACACAAGGAGTTATAGTCTAAAAGCAACAGCTGAGTTATCATGGACTACTAAAAATGAACAAATAACCCAAGAAAAGGGAGACAAAAAGAACAGGTAAGCAAAACAAAACACACACACACGCAAAGAAAAGAGGTGGGGCAAATATATAACAAATAGCAAAAGGGTAGACTTATAACATGCTATATAAATCATAAGCTAAAATGGAAATATACTAATTCCAATCAAAAGCCATAAATTACCAGACAATAAAAAGGCAAGAATCAAGAGTATGCAGCTGTAAGCGACACACATCACATGTGAAGGAGCAGATGGATGGAAAGTGAAGGGGACACAACCCAACTGTGCCCAACGCCCAAGCTCGTGGAGGTGCATCACGAGGAGTCGGGGTGACTTTGAGGCAGAGAGACAGATAAAGAAATGAAAATTCACAATGAAGGAAAGGTTAATGGTCAAAGGAAGACGAATGTTCCCAAATGTGAATGTCCCTAATAAGAGAGCTGCGGAATACCTGAAGCAAACGTGCCTGGCCCGACGAAGCAGAAAAATCAGCAGCATAGTAAGTTTTCATACTCGCCTGTTCTAGGAAGCTCAAGATCGAGCAAAGCTGATCTGTGATCACACAGTTGTCTGAGGGGATGGTAACAAATTGGAAGGGGCATGAGAGAACTTTCTGAGATAATGAGAATATTCTATACTTATACCTGATTACATGAGTATACGTGTGTATATATTTGTCAAAACACATCAAAGTGTACATTTGACTTTTATAAAAAGAAAAGAAGAGAAGATACTGAGCAATGGTGTAGCTACCATAACAAACTCCACAAACGGGAGGCTTAAACAACAGGTGTTTAGTTCTCAGTTCTGGAGGCTGGACATCCAAGACCAAGCTGTGTATGGGGCCGGTTTCTCCTGAGGAAGTCGTGTGTGTGTGTGTGTGTGTGTGTGTGTGTGTGTGTGTGTGTCCTAAGCTCTTCTTCTCAGAGGACACCGGTCATATTGGATTAGGACATCCTAATAACCTCATTTTACCTTTCTTAATTTCTATTTTCAAATACAGTCACATACTGGGGTTCCAAAGATTAAAATTTCAATGTATGAATTTGGGGTAACACATTTCAACCCATAACACAGAGCATATAACCCCCTCCATAATCCAGTAAGAATTCAGAAAAGGAGACCTTGGTAATAATCCAACTTAATGCACCCAAATCACGACGATGCATGGCTTGAAAGAAAGCAACCTAAGCTGAACAGAAATTGGAAAAATGCTCCTTTAAGATGAACCCAAACATATATATGTTTCCTTTATCTGGGCCTTTCTGTTTGGTTTTCTAATAATTTGGGGAGTCACAGGAATTTTCCANGCCAGGTGAGAGCACTTATGGGAAGGCATGCGGGCTGACAGAGGTGAGCTTGGGCACATTAGGGGCAAGCCTGGCACCAGGGCTGGCCAGGACAGGAGCCATCCTAGAGAACGGTTGTGGGTCTTCCTGGACAGTGACCTCCCTCCATTACCAAACTCATTTACATGACGGAGGTCGATTTCTCTCCTCATTGATCCACACGCTTCCGGCATTTCTCTCCCCTTTCCTGGGCTAGGAAAGCCATTCTATGGACACGTGTTCGGTGTGGGGGTGAGCAGTGCCCCCGGTCCTCATGTTCTGGCTTCCAGCTACTGCCCAGAAGACAGATGAGCAAGACTCTTCTCTGTTAGCAGAATCAAAATCATGGGTCGCGTTCAGAAAACGATCCTGGATGCGGAGTCTAGCTGCCAGAAAAGATTTTTTCTCCCATCTATAAACCTACCCAGCGCAGGTGTTCTGCAGTGTGAACCCTTGGGTTGTAAATATTCAAGCCTGCAGTGCTGACATCTTGAATACTGTGACCAAACGCAGGTAGGCAAACCCTGGGGTAACTAATATAGACGCGTTCCGCTGCCACAATTCCAAGCCAGGAAACAGGTTTATACACAAGCACGTAATTTATTTAAATCAAGAAGTGTGTCGCTTTTTAAAATACATCCCTCGCAAAAATCATTCCCTGGTTGTATTTCACAAACCTGTTCCATTCCAAACTCTGTCCTCCCTCCCTCCCATGCCCGTTGGGAAGTTTTCCCATCCACCGCGAGAGCCCATCCTGCACAGAGTGGATTTTACCTCCTAAGAGAGTAGGGGGTTGGAGGACCGCACAATGACACGTGAGGCGCTACATGTAGGAAATCTAATGAAACCGGGAAGCTCGGCCATTAACCTTCAAGGAAGAAAAGCTGGGTCCGGTGCTTTCAGAATTAGTGAGGCCAATATTTCACCCTGACAAGCATTAGTAATGAATAATTAAGTGTTTAATATAATGTTGCTTTGGTGAAAAATGACAATTTTACAATTGATGGACCTAAACCCATTCTATATTATTATGTGGCATTAAAATGTAGGGGTGGCAGTGCTAATGAAATAAAGGCTTTTCTGATGGCCGAGCCGGCATAATTCTGAGGCTGAAAATCTTTTCAGAACCCCACCATGACCCTGCTGGGAGAATTTCATGAAAAATTTAAGAGGGAAATTTCACCCAGGGACAAGCTCACGTCTCACGCCGGCTCGCCTGAGGTCAAACAGTGTTTTTTCGATAATGCTCAGTTAATGTCACAGATATAAATCATTCAACAAATGCAGATGTTACCATATCCTGAAATGAAACTTTAGCATTCCTTCAAATCCTATTTTTATTAGGTGCTGGATTTATTTAAAACAATTTAGCAAATGCGTCCTGCATAACTTCCTATTAAAAATGTTTATTGCGAGAATTTTTTTTTTCCTTTCAGTAACTACCACTCCTTCTCGGAGGGGTCCCTCCATCACTCTGACTATTCCAGAACAGGGTTGCCTGTGGACATGGCTGTCATTGGCAGCAGCATGCTTGCCAAGAATTAGCACGACTCTCTGAAAAAAAGAATTATATTTCAAAGATCCTTATTTCTTCCCAGCAACCTTTCTTTCAGTCAGGAGAAGAGTAATCTCTTTAATTTGCAGGAAGTGCTAATTAGAATCTGCATTTTTACTCGTTCATTCCAATGTCATTGAAAAGTGCAATGGTTCTGGGTAAAGGTTTGATTAGGGCAACACTTAGCATAGAGAAATGCAAAGTTAGCCACAAGGAATCACACCGGAGATTTCTAGTTGAGGCAAATAAAAACATGTTCATTATTTTCTTTGCACTGTTGCACTACAGCGCCCAGTCCAGTGGAACCAGGCTCTCTCCCCTTCTCCCTGCCTCATCAGCCGGCCAGATATCACTCAGGAAGGTTCAGGCCCCTGGTTGAGGCTCCAAGACGCGTTTGACTATGCGCTGAGCGTTAAACTCTGGCCCAAGCACAAGGGCGAGTGTTTCGCAGGACTTTTCTCATTTAAACCTCACTATAACCACACAAGTAGGTAGTCACATCTAGAGATTATGAAATGAAGCTCACTGAAATTAGGACTTTACCGCACCACCAAGAAAAAAAAAGAGTCCCATAGACAGAGCTACGCTTTCAACCTGATCTACCCAACTCTGAACCACGTACTTCTCAGCCAGTCCAGGGGACTCCCCTATACGAGTGCAGGCTACAAGACAAGGAAGGTTCTACTGACCCTGTAGAAATTAGGCCAAAAAGTGACCTCTCCCTTCTTCCCAGAAGCCATGATTCAGCAGCAAAAACAATGCCGAGCAAAGCAGGACTCCTGGGTTCTGCTCCTAGATCCGCCTGGCATTAACCCACATTCACGTGGGTGAGTCCTTGTAGCTTTCTGAGTTCCGACCCCCTGCTCACAAGAGCAATAATTCTACTCCTCTGCCGCCTCTTGAAAGAGTGAAATTCAAGTGAGATGGTGAGTGGGAAAACCCTTTGAAAGCTGTGAGGCCGGTGCTATTCTAAGGTAAGAATGATGGTGATTGCCTTGGCGAGAGAGCGAGGCGGCTAGCCTGCTTCACGGGGACGAGAAGCCTAATTTCCCTGCAGGAGTCTAGAGAGATGAAAACAATAAAATGCACAAAGAGAATGCACAACCAAGTCACGTGGCCTCTCTCAGGTAACGAGGAAGTAGCGCCTGCTTCGGCACCGATGTGCGGACTCCCCTTATAGGGTTCTTTGCCCTGGGTGCCCAGGGGCCGCGGCTGCCCGCCTCGTGCAGGTAGGTGTACTGACCCGGGCTCATTGGCCTGCTTACTCTCTGAATTTCAAAGAAGCTACCCGTAATGTGAAGGCAGCATTTTCCTAAAACAACAAAACAAAACAAAACAAAAAACGGAAACCAAACATAAAATATTTACTCCCAGGATGTAGACTGTTGGAGCCACTGGAGAAAACATTCTGCTTTTAGGAACAGGCTGTGTTAGCCACCTGGTTTCAAGAGTGATTTTTATTTATATTCACACATACGAACAAGGAGGAGCCGTCTATATTTTGCCCATCAGCTAGCAGTGCTCTGGTCCTAACAGCTATATTAATATTCCAGACTCCACTTAGATCTCTCTAAAAGGGAGTCTGGACTAAGTATTACACTTTCTTCTGTGGAACATGTGGCCTTCGTGATGTTCACAATGCCCTCCATGGATCTCTGCAACTGGTAGCATTTCAATTATCAGCCTTTCTCGGTGAACACAGATTACTCAATTGCAGGGCAATTTATCTAGACTTATGACTCTGCCCTGTTCTCCAGGACCACGGAAAAATAAATGTGACTCTCTATTCATTTCCACTTGTGTACCTACTTGGATGAAATGAGACAGTATTTGCTGCACAGTTAATAATTAGGGTGGTCTCCTATATCTGCAAGGATTTTTGCAATCCTCATGAAGTCATGTGAACTCGGAATTTACTAGGAGCCAAGTTAGCCCATGGGAGGCCCATCGGAGGCCTGTGAACAGGCAAAATAACAGAAGAGTGGTCGCCCTCTGGGATATTTGTTTCTAAACTCTCAAGTGGCCTGTGAGGGTGGCTGAGTTTTCAGATATTGGCTTCTCACAGCTCTGGGGGCTGGAAGTCCAAGATCAAAGTGCTGACAGATTCAGGTCTTGATGAAAATCCTCTTCCTGGAGTACAGATGGCCACCTTCTCAGTGTAGCCTTGCATGGCGTAGAGAAATCTGTCTGTCCTTCTTACAAGGGCACTAACCCATCCTGGGGCCCCACCGTCAAGATCTCACCTAAGCTTATCCACCTCCCAAGAGCCCCACCTCTAACATCATCCCATTGGGGGTTAGAGTTTCAGCATATGAATTCTGGGGAAACATATTCAGTCCATAGCACGACACCTGTAAAATGAACACAAACCCCTTCCTCCTCATGTGGTTAAAACTGGGTGTAGAGCACAGAGTGCAGTGAGGATATAGAAAAGCCCAGATATGCTGCTCATTATTATCAATTTCTGTTGACATCCACCCTTGAGTCTGAACGTGTGTTTGTATATGTATTTCTTATTGAAGACAAAGCCTTCTCACTGGCACCAGCTGAATCCAGCAAACGTGCTAGTCCAATTTTATGACCAAAGTTAGGTAAGACTTTTTTAAGTTTACTTATTTATTTTGAGAGAAACAGAGACAGCACAAGTGGGGGGAAGGGCAGAGAGAGAGAGGAAGAGAGGGAGAGAATCCCAAGCAGGCTCTGTGCTGCCAGCTCAGAGTTTGACATGGGGCTCGAACTCATGAAACTGTGAGATCACAACCTGAGATGCAACCAAGAGTCAGATGCTCAACTGACTGAGGCACCCAGGTGCCCCAAGATTTTTTTTTAAAAAAACTTAAAATAAGCCCCACTCTTCATTTTAAATCATGGGCAGAAAAGTCTGTCTTCCATCTGTTACCTTAAAAGTTTTCCTCATTTTTTTTCTTTTAAAAATATTGGTGGCATTATTCCAAGCACAGGGCAATACCTGTGTTCTAAAAGTCACAGAATTCCCTGGAAACTGAGAGATTCGACAGTGATCTGTCAGGCCCTCACTGCAAAGTCAAGGTTAGACACACGTTGTCTGCCTTCTCCATGAGCTTCGCCCATTATCCCAACTCCTATCCGTCAAGATCAGTTTCCCCTAAAGTTATATGCATATTCCCTTTTGTCTCCTGTTTACACCCCACCTGAATCCAGTCTAATATATTAGAAACAGCCAGTATTGGTGACATCATAAAACCTAGGCAATTGGGCTAGCAGCTCCTTTGGTGAGCTAGATGTTACATGTTTCATTGTACCAGTTGAAAACCGCGTCTGTGGGAAGCAACACTTTTGAGGACCCGTGCATTAAAAATAAATCAGAATTCACAGTTATCACTTTGTCTACACATCTATTTTTTTTAAGACCCTAAGAACCTTTCCCTTTTGTTAGTTATTCCTCTTCTGAGCTGATGGCTTCACCCGCTGAGGTGAGACACCATAGTTGCCTGCTACCTTCCTACCTCACGGTGAATATGATTGCCTTTATGTATTGTCTCCTATTCTTTTCTAACGTGTTCCCAAGCCTTTCGCCTCATCCCACTGTCATGGGACCAAGCCTGTCACAGGCTCCCCTCACTCTGACACATGCTCCAAGTCATCCCTGGGCCTCTCGGGAAAAGCGCAGTCGCACTGGGCAGGGGACTGTGTTTCATAGATGCATTCTGTTCCTAGAATCTGCCGGGTCCTGGGGACTGTTTGTTTTCCACTGAACAAAGCATCCCTACCTTTGCCAGTCCCCTTCGGAGCCTAGGATCTCTCGGGATAAATCGATACCTCAAGGTGTAGCCATGACAACGGGAGAGATCAGCTAGCTGAAGCACAAATTGCATTGATTTTTTTACTCAGTTCAAGATAACGTCGTGTTTAAGTGTCAGAATAAGCTTTCTCCTCGGCAGCATGGGCTGCTGTACCTCAGAAGTGAGCAGCTCGTTTGTAAAGGCATAATTGCATTAATGTCGTGGCATAAACGTGTAGCCCCCTCTAAGTAAAATGTACTATGCTGGCTGCTCTTACAGTTTTAATAACCCATGACCATGGCAGTGGCTACTCCGTGTGGACGCCAGGCATCCCATGTCCCCATCACCTGCTCTGATCATCTCTCTGCGCCTGGCTTCCCTTGGTGGGTGCTGGGCCCTGAGCAAGAGATCACATGTGTCTCTCAGGCCAGTTTTAAAGTAACAAAAAGCCTTCTTCACCTGCAAGATGAGACTTGAAATGACTGAAGAATGCGAAGAATTCTGCTCAATCCAACCAGCGTAAGTGAAATCACTCAGGCTCACATAGTTCTTTATGTACCTCTCCTCTCTCCTAAAGCTACCAGTAAGAGTGGGGATGCACAGATCCCCATGGCCGAGCCTGTGCCGTGCTTATTATAATCCACCACACAGTACAATCACGTTGCCCTTCCCACCTCCAGGAAAATAAATAATTCAGACCCACGGTGATGTGGACAAGCCACACTCCCATCGCTGGTAAGGTATTTGAACCATTGGTTGTTACACTGTTGCTGTTTTAGGTCTGCACAATCGCCAGTGACAGTCCACTTTCAGAAACAGAAAACACCCAATGTGACGACATAGCCTCAGATCCCTGATTAAGACCGGAGAACACAGAAAGGACTCAGGAAACACGCCTCTTTTCAAAGAAAACATTAACAACATAAAAGTCATCAAGAGACTTTCAGTAATCATCGTGACTATGTTCTTCTTAACCCTAGAGAATCTAAGTATTGGGGAAAATAAAAATAATAGCTAATATTAATTAATTGAGGGCTTACCACCTGCTTGACATATGGAGCGTTATGCCCACTGCTCCCCTTGGTTCCCATAACGACTCTGAGAAAGTACTACCATCTCCATCTTGTTGACCTGGAAACTACAGGTGGAAGAGACTAGGTACACAGCCCGTCGTCATCCAGCTAGTAAATCCTAACACAGGTGCAAACAGAAGAAAAGAAAAGAAACCTGGGCTTTGAGGTTTGGTTCTAAATCACTAGGCTTTCCAGAGAGAATGAAGGAAATATTGTGATACACATTAGTATTATCAACACTCAACAGGTACAACTGGGAAGCCATCAGGATGGGTTGGAGTCAGGGAAGGTGTCCTGGTGAGTGGAGACCAGAGGAAACCTCACTGCCATCAGTGGAAACCAGGGACTGCTGTCTCATGTGGATGATACCCACTCCCTCAGACTCCCAGTTGACCCTCCTCCCGGCTCCCATCATGGGCATGTGACTGCTAAGGGTGTCTTTATGGGAATGGCCCACCATTACCTCCAACTCAACATGTACAAAACAAAGCCACGTCTCCACACACTCCCAAACTGCCCCTCTGGATCCCTTAATGAGCACCAAGTGCAGCCACATCCCACATCCTGAGGAACCCCACCAGCCTCAGCACCACCCAGCCACCTTGCTTACCCGAGCACAACAGCCCCAGCCCCCGGCCTTTAGATGTGTCCCCGGGCCTGCCCCCACACTGTGCTCACTGCCACTTCATGTCTGACCCCTTTCTCCGGTCTTAACTGCCCACAAGTTTTAGTTTCTTAATTCATCCTCAAACTAATGCCAGAAATGTCCTTCAAAATACATTTTATCATGTTGTTTCTTTGCACTTCTAGATTCCCCATCACACACAGAAGAAACACAAGCTCTTTAGTCCTGAAGGAGACATCGGGCTCCTTGGGGTTGCTTCCCCACACTGCCCTCGCTCACGCCCACACCCCAGCAGCAGGAACTGCTCGTCCACCTCCCTCGGCAGCTCTGCCCTGGACTCTGCAACCCACGGCCCCACTCTCTGACATGCTCTTTTCCATCCATTAGGACCTATTTCAAAAGCAACTTTCCTTGAGAGGCCTGACTCCCCAAGGCAGCAGCAGGAGCTCCATTTCTTGTGATCTTCTGAAGCTGTGCACACTGTCTGCGGAGGCGCTTATCACTGAGAGTAATTACCTGTCTCCCTCTGTGTTCACCAGCCTTGTCCTGTGGCTTGGGCGGGCCTCTAGGAGCCTGTGGGTAGGATGCTGACTACCACTGACGGTGCCTACATTGGAGACAAGGTGGGCACGTCTTGCTAATGAGGCAGCTGCACCGTCCCGTCGGGTGGAGGGATGTGACCCTGCTGAGGCTATTGTGGAGGCGCTGGAAGTGTCTGAGGGATGGACAAGGTTGTCGGGGGATGCTGGGAAATCAAGCTGGACCAAAAGCTTGAGACCATAAAATTCAGGGCCTTGAAAAACAGGAGGAAGAATCTGCCCTTAATGTGTTAGGATGGGTTCAGCTGGGATTGGGATCCATGTGGGTCTTCTTTCCCAATCTTCAGAGACCCGGAGTTACTGGAGCAGCTCCTTAAATAAGCAATTAAAGCCCAAAAATCTGCTTTAAGCCACATTTTCCATCTCCTTAGCTGTTGTCTATGTGGATGTGGAGCAGGGGCCCAAGCATTTTAATGTTGAGTGAAGCCCTTACAGTCCGGCCAGTGGGAAACTCGGGTCCTACAATGATGGAGCTTATGGAAAGTCAGGAGGCAGCAGGCCACGCGAAGGGGGCAGTTGCAGGAACAATAGACTTGTCCCATCTCCTTGACCATGCTGCCTTTATGATGCATAAACCATCAGAGAGATGATAAACAGAAGGAAAGATAGACAGATGGACAGATAGATGATGATAGTTGATTAGATAGAAGACAGATATAAACAGGTAAAAGGAGAAAGAGAGTGAGAGATGGCTAGATTAATGGATATATACACATATACAGATAGATTTAGATATGGGAACAGTGTAGACAGTAATTGTGCGTTCTATGTTGGGAAAAACCTGAAATCAGAAGACTTCCCACATGAACATTATGTTTTCTGAATTACATACTGGGCACACCTACTATTATATAATACCCTACCATAAGAAGTTTCTTATGATATACACCGGCCAAGAATCTACATCTTTGAGCAACCAAAACCTCTCGCTTTTGGTTAGCCCTCTGGCTACAAAAGATACTTACATTATAACATTACTGAACAAATGGTCTACTAAATCAATCTCTGTCTTTGTCTAATTTAGCTCCAGACCCCAAAGAACAAGCCTGAGAAAGCTGAGGGGCTGGCTGAGAGTGTGGGGCAGAGACAGCCGGGACCCACCATGGGGTAGGGAGCAAGAGGAAAGAGATGGTGGTGGCGGGGGG
>NW_027551571.1:1243216-1254899 GCF_008692635.1 Crocuta crocuta | reverse complement strand
GGGATCAGACAAGCATGTGTGTGGGTCTGGCTCCTCTTACTAAGTGACCATGGCCAAGTTACCAAACTGGACTGAGCCTCAATTTCTTTATTTGCAAAGTGGATATAATTTCTCCACAAAGCAGCTTGGTTGGCTGGCCTGTAGCGGAAAGTCACTTTTTTTTTTATTACTGCCTTTCTTTTATTTTTACATAAGCATCTTTAAGGGTAAAGCCAAGTTTTTTCTTGATTAAATTTATATAGTACAGACGATGATCCTATTAGCCACTTAATTATGAGTATATGCTATATTTGTGGGCATAATCAGAGAATCACATAAAATATGCTTGATAAATATATCTTCAAATAATTCATTATGGGACAAAAACATGCCTTTGAAGGCTCACAAAGTTATGCCCTTCTTTTTAACAACATTTCAAAACACACCTGAGTGATCTCCAGAGTCCTTCAGGGCATACAACACCGTGAAGCTTCGTGACTGTTAGAGCCATGAAAGGTTGGTACCGATTAGAATCCTGGATGGATGTGAAGGCGGAGATGGGAGAGGCAGCCCAGAGACACCACAGATGCCACGTAACCTCCTTTGACGTCCCCTGTTGCAATGGAGACATGACCTGCCCATCTGGGAAGGTTTGTGCATCAGATAAGAATGTGCCCACAATTGACCAACACATGGGGCATGAGCCTCACCTATGTGAAACGCTCTACAGCTACTGCCGTGCTGTGTGTTCATTGCCATCCCAGTGGAAGACGGTTTGCCATCCCCTCTGTAATAGTCCTGCATGTTCTTGAAGGTTTAGCAAAACAAATGGATTTCAAGATTCTTCACTCCCGAGGGAACTCATCTAAGTCCCTGTGTCACTGGCAGAACCAAACCCACATCGTGCACTCTTGCCTGAGCTACAGTTAGTCATTTTCTTCAAAACAAAATCTGGAAAACAATGCTTTCTAGGAGGGTCCATATTCGTGACCATACTTAATATAAGTAATTATGTATAAATATAATTTACCTGACCAAACCCCATCTCTGATCTCCCAGAGGGACGTGAGGGATGCTGTCAATCCATGACCCCAAGAATCGCAGCAGAAGTGTCACCTCTAGGGCACCAATCTCCTTCTTAAGCTCCAGGGTGACATGCCACAAACGAAGATTCCATAAAGAGCTTCTAACAGGTGTTGGGGAGCCCCAGGGTCCCATAAATGGGTGGCCAGTGAGGGCCCATCAGCTCTCTGGGCAGCCAGGACGCTCAGCCAAACAGACCTTGTCCCAAGCCAACACCACCCCCGGCGACGCTTGCCTGCCATGAAGACAGCAGCCCTACAAAGCAGGTGCACTGAGAACATGACATGCCTACAAGACAAAGGAAAGCACGTTTTCCCACAGTTGTCAACTTTAATCAAGTAACACATATTTCCTTGTCAACAAGCATACATCCCGAGAACCTGATATGATAATACATATGTAAAATGCAGTGGAGACAGTTGTTCCTATAAAAGGCTTAGGAAAAAAACCCAGAATATACAGAGGAGTCTGAGAGACTGACAAGGAGGAAGCCAACCCCAGGCACCTTGTGCTTTTTGTATCCAACTGGCAACGGGAGGAGAGCTCGCGCAGGGTCATAAGGAACATGGCGATGGGGCGCTCAAGCGTGAAGACTGAGCACCCCAAAGTGACTCACGGTGTGCAGAAAGAAGGGGTGCCTGTTAAAGATCGGAGAAAATGTTCGCTGCCTTTGGGCAAAACTTCCTGCGTTCTTTGTGTTGAAAAGCTTCATGTCAGAACAACATACATTATAGAGAGACAAGAATGGGCCCTAAATGGCACCAGATGCCCACTCACTGGGCACCACGGGGTGTGCTGAGCACATTAGAAACACCCCTAGCAATTTTGAACTTGGAGAGGTAGATTTCTTTTNAGACAGAGACAGAGCATGAGTGGGCAAGGATCAGAGAGACAGAGGGAGACACAGAATCTGAAGCAGGCTCCAGGCTCCTCGGGGCTTGAACTCACAGAGTGAGAGATCGTAACCTGAGCGGAAGTTGGACACCCAACCAACTGAGCCACCCAGGTGCCCTGGAAAGATAGATTTCTAAGCCTCCTTCGGTTTTCACACAAGTGAGCCTTTTTCCCCTTTTACTGGAAAGTAAATTAAAATATTCCGAGAATTACTCTTTGCAACATCAGTTAACTGTTTGATTTTATTTTTCTTCCTGGTCTTCTGGGCCCCGAAAGGAGTCAATTTCACAGCAAACACTATTGAAATATCCACCCCAGAATAGTGACGCTTAGTGAAAAAGACCATGGGTTCAGTCCTAAATTCATCTCATACTAGTTGCCTAACATCAGGATTTCAGTCTTTTGGAGTCTGTTTCCTTTCTGCCAGAAGAGATTTATAATCTTGAAACACTGGGCTTACTACTATCGTAATAAAAAATAGTGATAACTATTACAGAGTGCTTACTTGTACCAGAGAGCTTTCTAAGTGTTACATCTATGGACTCATTTATGCTGCCTCACAAACCTGGAAGCAGTGTGGTAGAGACATCTAGCGTTCACCAAGACCATACCCTCCTCCCTCTTTCTGGCTGCGTGGACTGGCTCTGTCCCCACCCCTCCACAGGCTAGGAAGACCACATGACTCATTCTGAGCCACAAAATGTGGGTGGAGGTGATGTGAGCGTACCTCTTCTGGACCTGGCCCATAAGAACAGCCCACTCTCCTCCGCCATGCTTATTCACTCTCGAAGGGAGGTGAAAGGAAGATGACCCCAGAGCAAACTGGGAAGCCTCGTATTGAAGATGGCAGGCCCTCCATCAGCTGGGGCTCCTGGATAACTCCACGAGTCACTAGTGAGTAACAAATTTCTACTGTGTTGGCGCCATGACACACTTTCAAGTCCACTGTTCGCCCACACTAAACAAGGTCAGATACAAAACTTCTGACAAACAGAATGTGCTAGACTCACCATTATTGTACACTGTCTTCACTTGAGGAGAAGCCTTAGCTACCAAGATCAGAAAGACAGATGCATTGAAAAGGACAGAACGCTAACAGTTTAAGAGCCCATGCTTCCAGCCCAGCTCCTGCACTGGGATGGGAAGCACCACATTGCTCACAGAAGGGTGCTCTGTGCAAGGAGCAAGCATACTTTAGAGTTGAATGGGTCAAGAATGGACACCCTTGTATTGGAAAGGGGGTAGAGCTGGCAGACAGGCTTCCCTAAAAGCCAAACCAAGAAGGAAATAGGAAAAGAGAACCAGTTTACAGGCGCTGCTCCTGGGCCATCTTGATAGCTTGTCAGGACCCTCACTAGTAATACCTGACACTACCACCTGGCATTCATAAGATATGTGACCATGGCTTTCCCCCTCTGTGACTACACACCAGTTTAAAAACAAACAGTATATAAGTAACAACCTTGGGTTGGAAAATCCCTGTCACATCTATGCTGTCCCTATAGTAAGCTTATTTGCAATTCTTCTTGGTGCTCATTTCTTCCTCATGTTCATATTTTATAACATAAATACATATGCATTTTAAAGCACCCTCAGGCCCTTTGTGGACTAGAATGGAAAACAAATTAATAAAATGAATAGGATAAAATATTTCTGTGATTTGCTAAAAAGGAGTTGATCTTTGCTGCACCCTGGGAGCACGGACCCAAGTGCATGGGGTCCAGTTGAACACTATACAAAAGAACAGAAGCATTCAGTAATTTTACCTACTTAATCACTTCCCCAGTTGTGTGTTTTTATCATCAAGCATTTTGAGTAGATGTAGGTGGCACTCTGCACATTAGATGCTGTGTAGAGACATGGGTTGATGAACAGTGAGAGCAGACAATTTTGAGACTCTAAGAACGGAAGAGATGAAAATGAATTCTTTTTTTCTTAATGTTTCTTATTTATTTCTGAGAGAGAGAGAGAGAGAGAGAGAGAGAGAGACAGTGTGAGCAGGGGAGGGTCAGAGAGAGAGGGAGACACAGAATCTGAAATAGGCTCCAGGCTCTGAGCTGTCAGCACAGAGCCCGACGCGGGGCTCGAACCCAGAAACCACGAGATCATGACCTGAGCCAAAGTCAGACACTTAACCTAATGAGCCACCCAGGCGTCCCGAAAATGAATTCTTAAAAAGGTCTCCACCAGCATATTTCCTGTATTTCCTAGAAGTGACTTGGGGAAACAAATTGGCCAGCCAACTCCTTTCCTCTTCCATCCACATAACATAGCCATGGCCCCAGCAATGCACTTGGGTCAACTCAGGACCCAACATAGCCATGACCATCCCAGAAAACAGCAAAACCCTGTAGCTCTGTGAGGAATCATTTATCATCCGACACAAATGCATATCTGTCTACCTCATTCCTCTACACCCACCCGCTTCAAGTCTGTAAAATATTCAGAAGGCAGATCTATTTTGGGCTTTTACAAACACCAGTTCATCTCCAGATGATGAACTCGACATTTACCCTAATAGCTTTTACATGTGATTTCTTTGGAAGGTAGTCATAATCGATGTGGACAACAAAATACAAAATACTAAGCATCGCACAAAAACAGGTACATTGCTTGGTCGATAAGGAGATAACCCACACAAGAAAATTTTCAGACAGCATATTATATCTGGACTGTGAACCGAACGGATCATTGCATTTTGTGTGAAATGCTGGCCAATTCCAAGCGATACCTTAGTTCACAAATAGAGCTTTTGTCTTATTCACTGAATAAAAGAATACAAGGCCAGCTAAGTGTCCCCCTGTGTAAGATACAGATCTCGCAGTCTCCTGAACTGATACAATTGGCTGAGGGGAAGAGGTTCTCCAATGTTTTTGCTAAGTAATAATAATATTATCCTTATTGCGAGGAGTTAAAATTTTTTATTAAAAATACATTATTCACAGGGGGGAAATAAAGGAAAGTCACAGGCACATGTTCTGGCAAAGCCCTCATGGAATTTTATAATAATAAGACTTGACACTTTCTGTAACAGCCCTTTCCAGCTCCAAAGCATTTCACACACGTCAATAAATGGTCATCATTGACAAGGGGTTTAATATACAGAATACCCCAGAGGCCTCTCTTATCTCCCGGCTGTTCGGCATTTATGTGCACCCTCTGGATGCAACTTTTCAGCTCCAGGAAGTGACACACTTATAATGGGCCTGTCTAAACACCCACCCCTTTCCCAGGGGTTTCCAGAGCTCAGAATTTCCACCCCAGGGGCCCTCAAACATGATTGCCACTTGAATTGAGTTTTCTCATCTCCACGTAAGGAATAAATACACACAGTTATTGGGAGAGATTAAGTAAGAGTGATATAAGTTCCCAAAAGCTGAAAGAAATAACACACAAGGTCAGTTATCAATGAGAAATTCGCTACTGAAAGCGACGCTTCTGATTTCGTTAGTAAATGCGGCTGGCATATCCGCACTAAGACAGTCTTGTCTATTCGGCTTTGGCCTCACCCACAGATCGTTCTACCATAGCTGACATCACTTAAAAATAGTTTGAAGTCTTGAGTTCAAGACTAAAGCCTGAGATATTTGACCATCTTATAATAGCTTCCCAGACTGTAAAGGGAAAGTCAGCAGTTTTTAAGAACTAGGGTTTTTAGGGGTTCCTGGGTGGCTCAGTCAGTTGAGCATCCAATTTCGGCTCAGGTTATGATCCCACAGCTCATGAGTTCAAGCCCCACGTCGGGCTCTGTGCTGACAGCTCAGAGCCTGGAGCCTGCTTCGGATTCTGTGTCTCCTTCTTTCTCTGCCCCTCCCCTGCTCACACTCTGTCTCTCTGTCTCTCAAACATGAATAAACATTAAAACAAAATAAAAAAGAACTAGGGTTATTAGTTGCAGGAGATGGAGCACTGAAAATAAACTTTTTATGGTGTCCTTAAGACCATGGTTCCTATTTTCCCCACTGGTGAAATGGAAAAACTCAGTGGTAGATGAGAAAACAAGGGTTGCTGTCAGCATTCGCTTAAGGAGCATTAAATGTATTTTGCAAACTATTAAGTACTCCAGGGGCCCCTGGGGGGCTCAGTTGGTTAAGTGTCCACCTTCAGCTCAGGTCATGATCTCACGGTTTGTGAGTTCAAGCCCCACATAGGGCTCTCCGCTGTCTGCACAGAGCCCACTTCAGATCCTCTGTCTCCCTCTCTCCCTCAAAAATAAATAAGCACTTAAAAAGAGAATTTAAGTACTCCATAAATGCCTATTATCTATGCAACGATGATGATAGTCACTCATGATGGACAAAATGGAGCGGAAAAATATTTGAGTTTTCAGACAAAGGCTAATACATATAGAATAGCATTTTCTGTGCCCTCCAAAATGTTTTCTCAAGGCAAGATTAGGTGTGTGCCTTTACGAGAGTGGGCAAAAGAAATGTGTCCCCACACGGGGCCCCTGCTTGGTTTCTGCTAACAACTGGCCCATGAAGTCTAGCCCTCTGGCAGCAGAGGATGGCCACTCTGGGTGTTCCTTCAAGTCACATAATGAGATGGAGGAATCAGATAAAGAGGAAGCCAACAGATGAGTCTGTGCAGATTTGTCAGCTATTTCATCTTCCAAGTGCAGAATTGTACACGGTTCCCCTCGAGGTGTCAGTGGAGGGGACCGGTGGGTCACGCCTAAGGAGGTGAGAAACTGAGGGAGGGAAGCGTCGGGACATGGAGCTGGAACAGAACGGAACAGCCGTTGGAAACATTCTCTGTAACTCCGGTCCCTGCACACTCACAACCTGGTGTTTGGCTGCGCGCCAGTCGTGTAATCTGGCTTTCGATCATGAGTAACAGCTCTGTTGAGTTCTGTAAAGCCAGCGAGCCCCACACTCCTTAACGTGCACTCTGAGCTGCTCTTTAACACTTTCCGAGTCTCTTCTGTTAAATCAGATTTACAGCGTTACGTTACTCCCAGGCCCCATCAGAACACTCTCCTATCTCGTATTCTCTTTCTGCTGAGGAAATACGCCTGTCAACCCAAGGAGCATTTTCTTAAAAGAAGAAGAAAATGAATTTGGCCGATAGAGTGCACGCTCCCCACCACCTAGGGGTTATCGCCACAGCGTCCATGTCGCTAGGCCACCCAGTTGCCAGGCCACAAACTACATATGATAATTCTTTGCAGAGTCAAGAAATGTAAAGCAAACACCATTTTAGGGCACCCCCGAGCCTAACACAGTAGGATGTAGACCGTGGTTGCCACGTTACAAGTGTGCTAACGACGTTTCTGCACCTGAGACTTCCAACTCAGAGGAGAGTAGTTAAAGGTGGAAGGAGAGAATACGTTCATACCTCCCTCTCTTGTTACAGAAAGAGAACATTCTCACTGTAGAAAAAAATAGAGGCAAGTAAAAAGAAAAATTATAAATACAGCACCAGATACAACCTCCGTTGGCACCCCCGTATGTGTCCTCCCACAGAGATTTGTATGCTCACACACATACTCTTACAGAAATAGGATTGCAACAAACATAATATTTTATAGACCCTTTTACCCTTTTTTAAAAATTTTTGTATATGTTTTATTTTTATTTTTTTGAGGAAAAGAGAATGAGTGGTGGAGTGGTAGGGAGAGAGGGAGACACAGACTCAGAAGCAGGCTCCAGGCTCCAAGCCATCAGCACAGAGCCTGACATGGGGCTCGAATCCATGAACCATGAGATCTGTCCTGAACCAAAGTCGGGTGCTCAGCTGACTCTGCCACCCAGGCACCCCTACTCTTTTTAGCTTACAAGTGTCTGCAGGTGGCCGACAGGGACATGAGTCGATGCTTGACATCCTGCATCACCAGGGGAATGCAAATCAAAACCACAACAAGAGGTTGTGTCACACCTGGTAGAAGGACTGTTATCAAAAAACAAAAGACAGCAAAAGTTGGTGAGGGTATGAAGAAATTAGAATCTTTGAATGCCAACTGGTGAAAATGCTGTGGAAAACAGGGTGGAGGTTCCTTAAAAAATTAGAAACAGAAGTACCCCAGGACCCAGCAATCCAACTTCGAGGTACTTATCCAAAAGAATCACGGTCCGGATTTTGAAGAAATATTAGCCCTCCCGTGTTTAATGTTGCACTATTCACAGCAGCCAAGATGTGGACACGAAGCCAGTGTCCACACAACAAAAAGCCAGTGTCCATACAACAAGAAGATGTTGTGTGTGTGTGGAATAGTGGAATATTGGAACAGTATTTAGCCTTTAAAAAAAAAAAAAGAAAAAAAAGGACTTCCTGGCATATGGGACAGCACAGAGGGATCTTGAGGACATTATGCTAAGTGAAATAAGCCAGCCACAGAAGGGAAAGCACTGCACACAAGGTGACTCAAGCTGTCGAGCTCACAGGAGCCGAGAACGCAATGGTGGCTGTGTGGGGCAGCAGGAGAAGGAAGCAGGGAGGTGTTGGTCAATGGGTGTAAAGTTTCAGTTGTGCAAGATGAGTGAGTTCTAGACATCTGCGCACAGTCTTGCAGCCACAGTTAGCAATACCGTGTGGCCAGTTAACCGTTCTGTGCTCTGCACTGAACACCGTTTAGAGGGTGGACCTCATGGGAAGCATTTTTACCACAATAAAATAATTTTTTAATAATAAAGTGGGAGGTTATGTATTTTGTTAAACACATAAAGACATTTGAACAACTAATGACATCCTTTTTTTCTTTTCTTTTTAAATGTTTATTTATTTTTGAAAGATAGAAAGACAGGGCATGAGCAGGGGAGGGGCAGAGAGAGAGGGAGAGACAGAATCCGAAGCAGGCTCCAGGCTCTGAGCTGTCAGCACAGAGCCCAACGCGGGGCTCGAACTCACAAACCACGAGATCATGACCTGAGCTGAAGTTGGACGTTTAACCGACTGAGCCACCCAGGTGCCTCTAATGACACATTCTTAACCAGCTGTGAGATCAGAAATTTTGAATAGACTGTTATGGGTTGAATTGTGTCCATTCAACAATTCGTGCGTTAAAACCTTAACCCCCGGGACTCCCCGGACCATGCATGGAGATGGCCCACGGGAAATGGAGACACACTGCTGTGCAGACCCTTCCTAAAAAAACCAGAACCCTGAGAGTGTGAATGTGTTGCAGGGGAGGAAAATGAGGCCTGTGAGCCCCGAACATCTTCCCTCCAGACCCCCTGATGTAGAATTCGGCGAGGAATACGGTTTTCCCGGTCGTTGTTAGTTACCTCCCCGTTGGGCATGCCCATGAGCTGGCAGATGCCTGCTCCACGGCTTTCTCCCTGTGACTTCGCGCTCCAGATGGAAGATCATCACATTAGGTCCAGAGATGTCAATGCAAGTAGAAAGCCACAATCAATGAAAAAGGTGTTCTATATCAAACGTTGGTATTTTCCTTATTTGATTGAATAACCTGTCCCTTTACCCAGCAGATATCATTAGTTTAATAAACTGGGATTTATGATATTCATAATCTGTTTATTGAATTCATATAAAATTATTGAAAAGTAATATAGCATAACTCATCCTTTTCTTTAAAATATAAATATTCATTGTTTATATCCTTCAAATGAAGGGGAACGTTCCCAGAGCTTGCAATGAATATCATTACCTCCTATCTCACATTATATACACACAGGCTGAGGAATTGAGAAACTTCTTTAATAAAGACCATGACAGACTGCAGAGACTGAATTACGGGTTTTAATAAACACCCTTCCAAATATTTGCATATCCAACTTGTTCAGGAGTTATTGATTTGTTTGCCTTTTATTCTTCTGGAAAACTGATCTGAAGCCATGATAACAGGCCTGCACTGCTCTATGCGAGATGACTTGAGGTTTAGACAGAAGGAAATGGAGCTCAGAGCCTAGGTGGCTCTGAGCACGAAAGTGGGGCACCTGCATTGGCTTCACTCCGGGCCCTTATGACCACCAGCTGCCTGAGTCCAAAACCTCGGACGTCACCCTGGACTTGTCCCTCATAATCCCCATCTCGTTGATCACCAGCTCCATTAACATGGCTAATGACATCACTCTGGACCTTGGGGTCTACTCCCGTCCTACTCAGAACACTGTTCATATATGAATAACTAAGTTATTAGCAAATGGACATACTTTTTATGTCAAACTGCTGCCTAGCTTCTACCAATTTACTTTGCAGAGAAACCCACTTTTCACCCCATGGTGTTCTCGGGTATCTTGTTGGGGGTGATGATTGTCATAGATGTGTTCCACTATTTACCACTCTGGGGGTTAAACCATTACATGTTGCTTTTAAAATTCTAACATATCCTTTTTTTTTTTCAATTGACATCAGCATTTCATTCCATTTGTTCTCCCTTTTCAGAGCAATCTTGGAGTAATAATTAAAATTCTCTGTACAGCGGGGCGCCTGGGTGGCTTAGTCGGTTAAGCGTCCGACTTTCGCTTAGGTCATGATCTCGCGGTTGTGGTTTCGAGCCCCTTGTCGGGCTCTGTGCTGACTGCCAGCTCAGAGCCTGGAGCCTGTTTCAGTCTGTGACTCCCTCTCTCTCTGACCCTCCCCTGCTCACGCTGTCTCTCTCTCTCCTAGAAATAAATAAAACAACAACAAAAAAAAATTCTCTGTACAGTGAGGAGAGGCTCTCTGTGTCGTGGTACAGGATTCACTTGCTAAGAAACGGGTCTGTGAGAATAGAAACGGTTCCACTAGATTCCATCCATTTGGGCAGAAAGCCTAGAATATAATATTGAGTTATGATTGTTTTTATTAAAACAAATGAGAATAATTTAAATTGAAGAATGAAGCAGCACCACTGGGTGGGAGAGCCATGCCCCGAGGCCAGGCCTCTCTTCTGGGACCTTCTGCCACCACTGCGTGCGCCATGTTTTCTTCCGAATTGCGATGATGATGCAGGTGGTGTGCCCAGTATGCTGCCTGGGACCTAAGAAGCATGCAAGGAAGGTTAACGGTTCACACCTAATTTTTCTTTCTATTTCATGCCTCAGAGGGAAAAGTAGTTTCACAAAATTACAACGTCTACAGCTAATTAGTCTACAAATCAGCAAGGAGGTTCAAGGGTCATTTTCTCTTCTTGAATGTTCAAGCTATGACATCACTTTTGCCATAGGCATTTCTATAGGAAGAGGCTTTGGGCCTGCAAATACTTAAATCATCATTTCATTTGCCGCATGTAGATAAAGATGCTGGGTCCGCCCAGTTTCTTTAGTCCTGTAATTGTTTCCAGATACACTCTGCGGAATATTTATTATTCCATATAGTAAGGCAGAGACTCCTCCTAGAGTCAAAGATGCCTCCTGAGAGGTTCCTGGCGCTGTCAAAGCCCAAGGCCAGCAGGGAGGTCCCAGGAGGGACGGTTGATAAGACGGGTCCATGGGGCTGTGACCTCATGTTGGTGGTGAGGAATCTATGTAAATCTGACGCGACAATTTAAAAATCTGAATTTCTTATCAAAACTAACTTTTACTTAAGGACAACATAATACTCTTTACAGGAGAATAATAGGCATTATTTCTGTTGGGCAAAAAGAGAGTCGTCCAGGTTAAGCCGAAGAGGCATTTTCACCCGCTCTTCCTGGGATCCTCGCCCAGCGATCCAGTAACGAGCGACAGGAAACACGACGTGCGCGCGCTTCCCCGGTCGCAGAAGCGCGGCAGCGGGGGACACGGGCGCGGCGCCGTGGGGCGCTGGCAACAGCCCTGGGAGGCGAGCGGGGTGCAGGGCGCCACGG
>NW_027551571.1:1217439-1243170 GCF_008692635.1 Crocuta crocuta | reverse complement strand
GGTCCTGCGGCAGGGGCGCGCCCCCGCCGGGCGCCGGGCTGGGGGCTCCCGGACTCCCCATCCTGCTGCACAGAGAGCGGGCGGTCGATGAGAATGGTCTTTGTAAATCTTTTTACTAAACTGAATTATAGTCTCACATGGTCTTTTTTTAATTCCAAAGGGGATGTATGCGAGGATGCGGTGGACCCGTACTTGGCGTTGGAGGCAGCGTTTCACCTGTGTTGCCGTTTTTTGGTCTTCCTGTCACTTCTGCGAGCGCCAACGATCTGGATGGAGGGGGCAGCAAAGGACGCCGGGCCTACAAAATCATCTCAAGGGCAACTTTGGCTCTTTCGTAAATCGTTATCAGAGTTTCTTAAGTAGGAACATACTTATAATTAATACTATTAATAATAAGATTGATAATCATAATAGTTAACAATTAGTAAGAATTGGGTAATAATAATAATTCTAATATATGTGTTACTATGATATATATAATAGAGATAAGATTAGGCTGTGTAATATGTATGAATAGCGTCTATAATATCAATACATGTGACATATGATATATTAATATACAAATTTAATCATACAATATATATTTGTGCACAGTCTAAAGTTAATATAGAACATACTACTATTATATTAAACAATGGATAGAGTTAATTATAATAAAAATAATTACACATAAATAGTAATCTTAGAAATAATATGGTTAATAATTAGTATGGCCGTCTCTTCTTGAAAAGTCACAGATGTGATGAGGTTCCCCATCATATTTCACACACCGTCTCTGAATCTTCGTGAAGGTTCTGGCCCGGGTTCGAACAATCGCAGTGGGGGAGCTGAGGGACAAAGCTTTCTCTCACATGCAGGCAAAAAGTTGTCCAGGGGAGAAAGGGGACACGCTGAGGAGACAGAGCAGACCTTCGAACGTGGGTCTGTCCCTCAAAGAGACGTGAAGACAGCATTTGCAGGGCCAGCCCCTTGGCCCGCTTCTCCTGGGTGGTCTCCCCCACAAGTGCTGGCGGCTTCGAGCAAAAGGACTCCACCATTTACTTTTGAGCACTGATTGCTAGACCTTTCCAATCCTTAATGCCTTGCTTTTTATAATCCATCTGAGTATTCCATTAATCCCCTCTCCCTGCCCCGCCACACACACACATCAGACTAAATAGCTTTTGGTTTGCTTTCCCGATTCAAGTGCCCAAAGCGAGCGCTCTCCGCGTTTTCTTTGGACTTAGAAAGCTTTATGCATGAGTTATTTTTCTTCTGGCTGGTTAAAATCTGCTGAAATAGTGCAAATCCGATGTCAAACATTTTCTTGTACAGCAGCATTTAACGAAAACCAAAACAAATAAATAAAACTACAGAACACCGGACTACCAGCAGGCTTACTTCTAATGGCAAGTCAGAGCTGCTGCTAAAACGAAATCCTCATTTCAAATCGTGAACAATTACAAAATTCTAGAAAGAAAAAGTACCTACTTTAGTATGACTCAGGGCACTGATGAGGGACCCGGTGGAGGATGTGGAGGGGCTCGGAGTAGATCAGGCATGCATTGTGTACATGCCTGTGGGTTTGATTCCAGAATAATATGTAGGTCAAACCCACACATTTAATTTTTTCTTAATTTTATATTGCTTGGGTTAGTTATTCAGAAAAAAAAATCCATATATAGAAAATTTCAAAAACCAGAAAACCTAAGTAGCCCAAATAGATTAAAGCTAGAAACAGATTTTCAGATGGACTAGACACGCCAGATGATGATAAAATATGATTTTTTACGTGTTGATATATATTTTGTAATATACGGATATATATTTTTAAGAATTTTTTTCACAATAATTCAGATATATTTTTTAACGTTTTTATTTTTGAGAGAGAGAATGGGGGTGGGGGCAGAGAGAGAAGGAGATAGAGGATCTGAAGCAGGCTCCGTGCTGAACGCAGACAGCCCAACGCAGGGTTCAAACTCATGAACTGTAAGATCATGACCTGAGCCAAAGTTGGACACTTACCAGACTGAGCCACCCGGGGGCCCCCAGGTATATATATATTTATATATGTGCCTATAGCACGGTTATAAAATCAGCTTCTGTTTGTAAGAGGGTTTTTTGCTTCTTTAAACCTGAGGCCCCCAGGATGCTCGCCCTTCAGTAGAGGCCAGGTGGGACTGCCCGCGTGCCCTCCCTTCTTCAAGCGTGTGCTTCGTTGAAGCGAAGCTGTCCTTTGTGTCCCAGGTCACGGATCTGGGTCCTGGCTCCCTGCCAAGGAGAGGACAGGCAGCCTGGCCCGGAATCACGGCCAAGGTCGCTTCGGGACCCACAGCCCCCGCAGCCTGACTGACAGGCCCTGGCAAGGGACACTCAGAGCAAGAAGGGTCAGGCCGATTAACAATAGCCCCTTGTGCAGCCTTTCACAGTTTAAAAAAAAAAAAACACCCAATTTTTGTTGAGTTGAGGAAACCACTGGTGCGCACAACCCCGCCGGCATGCTCAGCTGGGAGTGGGCGCGGTGGGCCAGGCCTCCAGATTTCCTGGTTGCGGACGAAGTCCTGAGGCTCCCGGAGTACATGGGATTTGCCCGCGGCTTGAGGGCCCGGGAGGAGCCCAAGCCCAGAGCGGCGGCCCGAGAGAGCCACTCCGTGGGGAGTCCAGACACAGACCACACCAGATGGCTTGCCTCACAAGATCATCTTCACGTGCACAACTGAGGAGATCAGAGGATCATTTCCAAGGCCCTAACTCCCCGAGCACAGCAAAGCGGGCTCCTTTTATCAGGGTGAGGATGAACCTTCATGGGGTGATTATAACATTACAAGGAGGCCGAGGCTCTTTCTGGCACTTTCTGATTCATCCGTGCAAGCATCATCCCCAAGTGTTTCTCTGTCTAAAAGTCTGTTAGTTCGCTTCTAAAAGATAAGACTTTCAGTTAGAAGCTTCCAGGAGTTCCCTGTCTTCAGGAGGTCAGTCCTGAGCTCGGGGGGTCAGGCCAGGAACAAGACGAGATCATGAGGGGGTGGGGGCGCAGCCGGGGCCCAAATCCCGTGTCTACCGGTTATGACTCGCCAACCGCTGCACCTCGTAGCCTGCCCACGAGGTGCTGTGGCCCCCATGAGCTCCTAAAGCCATCAGACGTGTTAACACAGAGAAGCTCAGAATGGAGCCCGGGACCCAGTGGTGCCACGCACCATTCGCTGTTGGCACACCTGCAGTGTCTACTCTCAGAATCAGTTCCTTGAACGCCCGAGCACCTGGCGGCACGTCGAGGAAACAGCAGAGTGGGCATTTTCAGAATAGAAAACACTCGCTGGGCTCCTTGCACAGAGGGACCCGTAACCTGTGGCTTACATGCGAGCCCTTCCATATAGCAAATACATCTCCAAGCTCTTTTACGCCTCTCTTTACTTTCTGTTTTAGCTTCTTAAAACCCTTAAAAGGTGTTAACTAATAAAAAAAAATTATTTTCTTTGATTTGATTTTCTTGGACTCCTGTGAGATCAGGGACCAGTGTTAATTCAGCAACGCTCTGAGGAACATTCGAGGACCAGACCATGTGTTGGAACCACGAGTGCCCGGGGTTGACTGCCACCTGGCTCACCCGTTACATAGTACGAGTCTTCAGACAAGTTACTGAATTTTCCCAAACCTCCACTTCTCCCTAGAAACCTACAGGCAGAGCACTTATTTTGCCAGGAACTCTTAGAGTTGAAGAGAGGATGTGTGGAGTCCCTGATAAATAGCAGGAGCCCAAAATTGTGTACTTCTCCGTACTGTAATTATGGCGATGAGCGATGAAATCATTGCTCTTAGTATCATTTGTTTAAAGAAAGGTGAATTTGTTCTTGTGTTAGTCTCCCCAGGATGGACCATACGCTGGGGGGATTAAACCGAAATTGAGTGCTTCACACTTCTGGAGGCTGGAAGTTGGAGACCAAGGTGTCACTGTGGTTGTTTTCTCCTGAGGGATGTGGGGGGAGAATCTGTCCCAGCCTCCATCTTGGGGTCACAGGTGGCCATTTCATCTTCCCATGGCATTATCTCCACACATGTCTATCCATAATCTCACCATCCATGGGTTCGAGCCCAACATCGGGCTCTGTGCTGACACCTAGCTCAGAGCCTAGACCTGCTTTCAGATTCTGTGTCTCCCTCTCTCTCTGACCCAACCCTGCTCATGCTGTCTCTCTCTCTCTCTCTCTCTCAGAGAAATGAATAAAACATTTTTAAACATTTTTTAAAAAAGAAAACAAGAGAATGAAAGTCCGTCCAGCATGAACAGAAACCCCCTCCAACCCAGAGGGACAACCAAAGAGGCGCTCAGCCCTTTACAAAAACTGATGCATAATAATGGTCCACAGCCGGTAGAGTGTGGTCTGTGCAGCCTCTCCCCTCCTTGAATTGGCATTTTTATAAATATTATGGTCACTGCCACCTTAAATCACACACCCTCGCCCTACCCAAAGGATTCTGCCGGCTGTGGTGGTACCACAAGTGGCTGTTACCAAACCTCTTCCTGAAAAGATGACAAATACCAGTGATGGAACCCCGGCTCCTTGACCCGCAGTCCCATGGCCGCTTCCAGCACTCAAGGTCACCGCTGCGAGTCCATTTCTCAGGTGTCGTCAGGGCCTGGCTCATCTGAATGAGGTCTTCACAGTAGAACCAAGTTACAGTCCCCCAAGCTAAAATTCTCCCTAGATCCCCACCTACCTCTCCGGGCCAGTGCCCAGAGAATTAAAATCATTGTTTAAATTGTACTGATCCTGAACACTTTTGCACTGCTGAGGGGAGTGCAAACTGGTGCAGCCGCTCCTGAAAACTGTATGAGGGTTCCTCAAAAAATTAAAAATAGAACTACTCTACGACTCAGCAATTGCACCACTGGGTATTTTTATCCAAAGGATAAAAAATGCCAAATCGAAGGGACACATGTACCCCACTGTTTATGGCAGCACTATCAGCAATAGCCAAATTATGGAAAGAACCCAAATGTCCATTGACTGACAAATGGATAAAGAAGATGTGGTGTATATACAATGGAATATTACTCAGTGATCAAAAAGAATGAAATCTTGCCATTTGCAACAACATGGATGGAACTAGACTGTATTATGCTAAGAGAAATAAATCAGAGAAAGATACATATCACATGATTTCACTCATATATGGAATTTTAAAAACACAACAGATGAACGTAGGTGAATGGAAGGAAACAAACAGAGGGCGGCAAACCACAAGAGACTCTAAAACACAAAGAACAAACTGAGGGTTGATAGAGAGAGGGGGAGGGAGGGGATGAGCTCGATGGGTGATGGGCACTTGTTGGGATGAGAGGGAGAGAGAAAGGAGGGAGGGAGGAAGAAAGAATAATAAATTACACTGAACCTCTAAAGTAAATATTTCACCCATAGTTTGAAATTTTTAAATATAGTCAAGACTCAAACATATGACAAAAAGTATTTTTCCCAAATAACACATGGTAAAGAAGTGACATGTCTTATGAGCAGAAATCTCATCTTATACTTCTCACAGAGCATCCTCTCAATCAAGAATAATCATTGAGTAATAGTATGCTTATAATATACCTGAGCTTTTGAAACAATAACCATGTACATCTGCTAAAAAGTGGTTTTATTGTACTGCTTAAAATATGCAACTCATCTGCAGACTAACAATGTTTTACAATGTTTTTAATGCTTATTTATTTATTTTTGAGAGAGACAGAGACAGAGCACAAGTGGAGGAGGGGCAGAGACAAAGGAGACAGAGAAGCCAAAGCAGGCTCCAGGCTCTGAGCTGTCAGCACAGAGCCCAACGTGGGGCTCAAACCCACGAACCATGAGATCATGACCTGAGCCAAAGTCGGACACTTAACGGACTGAGCCACCCAGGCGCCACAGAAAGACAATGTTTCAAAGCAAGCCGAGCCACTTGCTTTGAGAATATCAACTCTAAAAGAATGTCAAACAATGAGAAGCAGAGTAATTAACAAGAAGAAAATGCTGCTCCAATATTCACAGGAAAGGAAGAGACAAGCAGGAGGCTGTTCCTTCCTCTCTTTTCCACACTGTGTGTAACCCCAGTGACCTCAGCTATTTGTTCGTGACTGGCTAATAGAGCATGTACTGTGCTATGATACGTTCACACTATTTCTGTTTTCTAAAGCCTCTAATACATTTCAGGAAGTGTTGACATTTCACACATTTTGAATTGAGGTCATTTAATCCTCATAAAAATTCCAGGAAAAAATATTACAATATTCACACATAGAGGAAAACTTCAGTGTCTAACGATTAAGTGAATTTTTTCTAGGTTACAACTGATAAGGTGCCAACTCCAGTCTCTTGTCTCTGAGTCACTGCTGTTTCTGTCCACAACATGACCTCCAGGTAGAGACATCAGATCTAGAAAGATAATAGATCAGTAGATAAAATGATAGATGATAGGCCAATAGATTGATGGATAGATAGATGTGGATAGATTGATACATGATAAATAAATGATATATCAATAGATAAATAGATGACTGATATATAAATAAATGATAGATTGGTAGATGATTGACTGATGACAGATGATAGCTCAAAAGATAAGTTAATAGGTGACAGATCAATAGATGGATAGATAGATGATTGATTGATAGATGGTAGATCAACAGATAAACCAATAGATGAAGTATCAATCAATACATAGATAGATAGATAATATATGAATAAATTGATGGATGGATGGATAGATGAGAGAGAGAGAGAGAGATGATTGATAGAGAGCCTGTGTTAGGTATTGTCTATGGACACTGGCTTCTACTTCCACTGTATTCTGTACTCTGTGTGCTCAGATCACAGGGCCCAGATTTGAAAGATTTCAAACTACATGGCCCAGACTCCTTGCAGATTTGGGTGCGGTTTAGTTTCTGCCAACACGATGCATACAAACAACATTCAAAAGACAGAAGGGGGCAGCGAGCACCTTTTCTGTGGCACCGATGGGGGGAGCTGAACTTGGGCAGCACCTGGACCCCATGCTTTGCTCTGAAGCCAACAGCTTCCTGACGCCTCTCGGTGAAGTGGACCTCACAAAGTTCTGCTCATTAAACTTGAACACATCTCAGTGATGTCTCAAAAGGGCGAAATAGGGAAGGGACTGGTAGGTAGGGTCTGGAAGGCTGGAGACACAGACGGGACGCTGGGCAGAACTTAGTGAGCAGCCTGAACAGACTGGGGACTGCGGGAAGAGACGGGACCATTCAGGGCACATGAATCTACGAAGCCACCCAGGCGCCCCAATGTTAAACCAGCTTGCCTGCCATCTTATCATGGAAAATCTGAACCACTAAGGCAAATACTTCACCGATTGTTTGACATTTTTAAATATAGTTGAGACTCAACCATATGACAAAAAATTACTTTTCCTAAATAACACATGGTAAAGAAGCGACATGTCTTATGAGCAGAAATCTCATCTGAAGGACTTGAAATGGGAGAGTTTGCTTCTGTGTCACAGTTCTGTACAGTGCAAGTCAGAGTTCATTTCACTGATTGTTGTTTCTGTGTTATTTCCCTTGGCCTTGGGACAGCAGATCTGGCTGGTTGGACCCTGAAGCTAATCATCTCGTGGTAACTCCCTGCCTTACTCTCTTCTTACCAGCCATACAATTTTGCAAGCATCACCGAACTTTCTGAACAGAAGTGGCTTCTGTTTCCTGCATTCTTCCCTCCTGTTTTTTAAGAAGGTATTCCAATGTAGATAAATGGCTCTATTTATGAAATGTCTTTCAAATATCAGAACAACATGTCTTTGCTGCCAGGTGCCAACCTCTGCGAATTGTACATCCAACACCCCCTGGAAAATAGCCGCCTGTCAGAGAGCTGTGATTCCGGACTCTGTCCACTGGATGTGCCTGCAGAGCCTTTCACCAGACTCCCAGGCTCTGTCTTCCTGAGTATTCCACTCAGTGGTTCTGGGGGGGCGAGGGGAGAGGCCAAGCCACTTTTGTAATGCAAGCCAGTTTTTTGTTCTGGAAAGGTTTAAAAATCCAAGACATGATCAGAAGGCAGAGAGGCAGGAAAAAAGCCCATGGGGAGGGCCCCCATTCCTCCCCAGCCTGTGTGTGGGATACACATAGGCCTCCTGGCCCAAGCAGGCCAGTGGAGGCTTCTTCTGAGGAAGACCAGCAGCACGTAAAGCAAAGGCCTCTGGGTAGTGGCATCTGGGGACCCCCAGCGAAACTTCAGGCTTCTTACCCCATCGCCCTAAACAGTCAAACATCCCTATCTATGCACATGGAGGTTCCAAAAAGCTTTGTAATACTATTATCTAATCTAAACCAGGGGATTGTAATTTATGACCACGGGCTAACTCCAGCCCACCTCCTGTTTTATAAATAAAATCATATTGGAAGACAGCCACGCTTGTGAGTTTCTGTGTTCATTACGGCTGAAGAGCTAAAGGGCTGTGGGGGACGGCACGACCTCTACAGCAAACGCCTGCCAACCCTTCCTCAACTATGAACCAACAACCACGACTCCCAAGGGTTTGGGGAAAGGAACCCCTCAGACTTATTTAGACCATCTTCCAGCACGCCTTCCTCCACCTCACCCTCCCCAGAGCCCTCTGCTCCTCCACAAAAGCCACTTACTATCTTTCCCAACAAAGACACAAGGAGAAACCCAGGAAACGGGCTTGAGGCACACCGGCCCGCAATGTTCCTGAGGTTCTGGATGACTGGACTGTTACATCACATGCCTGGCTTTCTCTCAGGCAGAATTCCCACGTCTGTATCCACCCAATGTTCAAAATTCACTCTGGGTACTGTACCTTACAGTGAGTTGTACTACAGACCAAAAACTTTACAATGTCATGCACATGTATATACACACATTTTAATTTTTAAAATGTTTTTTTTTATTTTTGAAGGAGAGAGAAACAGAGCATGAGCAGGGAAGGGACAGAGAGAGAGGGAGATACAGAATCTGAAGCAGCTCCAGGCTCTAAGCTGGTAGCACAGAGAACGACACGGGGCTCGAACTCACAAGCTGTAACATCATGACCTGCACTGAAGTCAGATGCTCAACCGACTGAGCCACCCAGGTGCCCCAATACACACATATTCTATATAAGATCATGTAGATCCATTGTGTATAAGAATGTTGTATGTTGCAGATCAGAAGTGAAACTGAAGAACAAGGGAATGAAGAGATGAGGGCATGAACTCCAGCTGCCAAGCGATATTTTGTTACCGAGAACCTCCTCAGTCCCTGACTGTGAAATATGGACTCCCTTCCCTTATGATAACAAATGCTCTTATTTAAGTAGCAATTTCCATTCTCATCACAAGAAAAAAATTCTTAGCTATGTATGGTGACGGCTGATAGTTGGATGTACTGTGGCCATGTTTCACAATAAATACAAATATCCAGTCATTATGTTGCACAGCTGAAACTGACACAATGTTACATGTCAGCTATACCTCCGTATAGATAGATGAGAGAGAGAGATGAGACAGAGATAAATGACAGATAGATAGACAATTGATATTTATAAACATAGATGATGATAATAATAATTAATAATAATAGATGATAGCTATATCAATGATAGGTAGATGATAGATGGACAGATAGATGATAAACAGATGATAGATAATAATAATAGATGACAGAAAGATGTATCAATGATAATAGATAATAGATGAACAGATGGATGATAGAGATATGATAGATAGATACATAGATGATAGGTAACAATAATAATAGATAAATAATAGATAGATAGATAGATACAAATATAGGCCAATGATAGATAGATGATAGATGATAGAAGACAGAAGATAGATGATAGACATAAATAGACAGGGAGAGAGAAAGAGAGAGAGAGATGATAAATAGAGGATAATAGACAGATGACAGATGGACAGACAGGTAGATCTGAGAGAGGATAGGCAGAAGACAGACACTGACGGGTGATGGGCGGCAGGTAGGAGCCCTTCCCAGCTCGCTGCTCACAGGCAGTCGCCACAGTGCTCGGTGGACAGCCTGGACCGGTGGGAAGGCTGTGCCCGGGCACCGTCTGTCCTGCCTCTCAGACCCACCTGGGCATTCATTCTAAAGCTTGCACGCTTCAACACAGCCTGCCACCAGAGAAACCTGATACCAGAAGCAATTACCCAAAAAAGCCCTTCCGAGACCTGGGGACCTGCCTGAACACCCTAGCCAAAAAGTCAACGGCAACAGATTCAACATGGAGATTTTTTCTCCCGCACCATTTATGAAATGAGAGATTATGAACCTTTCCTGCAGCCAGAGCTCATGGACACAGGGCCCCGCCTTCTGCAGGCCCCGGGCTGCTAACAGTCGCTGGAGTTTTGCAATGAGACAGGAATCAACACTGATGATCAAAGCCAGCTGGTCTGAGGAGAAACGTGAATGAAACTTGGAAAACAAAGCTGAGTTCTGTGTATAACTCCGGTGCTCCGCGGGGCGTCACCTGCTCAGACTGTGGAGCGCGCTTAGCCCGGTGCCAGCCGGATGGGCCGGACCTTGTGAGCAGCCTGCACGTGCAGCCCCGAAAGTGAGGGCGACAGGGAGGCCCTAAGCGAGGTCTAACCGGACAAGAAACACCAAGAGAGGAAAAGGGAATCCAGGAGTCCGTCCGCGTGGGGAGATGTGAGGTCAAGATGGGTCGTTGAGTTTCAGCGTTACCGTCGGAGGCCGGGCTCCAAGCTTGGCCCAGGTGCACCTGAACTACCCAGCCACAAGCCCTTGCTGTTCTGTGTCTACACCCGCACTGCTACGAGTGTGGGCCATGGGCAGAGCTTCAGCATCAGACCCGGGGAAGCAGAATCTGCGTGTCGACACGCCCAAGGCACAGGTGCACAGGGGAGCAGAGGAAGCTCTTCGGAGAACGGCCTCAAAACCCGAATCACACACATCTGCTCCAAGCTCCGTCTGAGCCTGCTCTCTCCGTCTTCGGGAAAGCTCCTCGGACCACCGGCTGCTGCCCCAGGACCGCACGTCCAAGACCCCACGCACCGTGCTGTGAGGAGGTCACATAGAGCCACAGAGCCAGGCCAGGGTGGGCCGGTGCTCCCCCTCACTGAGGAGGAAACTGAGGCCGAGGCCCTGGGCCGAGGAGAGCGTGGGCCTCACCGCTCTCCGGGCTGCTGCTTTACTTACTTTCTTACTCCGTCATGAACAAGGTCGAGGCTGCGGCTCAGGAGGAGGGTCTGAGGAGCAACCGCCCAGGGCTGAGAAGTCAGAGGGAGACGCTGTGCAGCCTCCATATTTCAGGAGGCCCAGGGCCTCTGGGAGGCTCAGACAGGCGCGGAGCCCGGACAAGCCCCGCTCTCCAGCACCTGAGCGATTCCCAGGTGACCACCGGCTCACCGGTGTTTTCCTGAGACACTTCCCTGTCTTCCCGCTACGACATGTGCCCAGGTCGGCGGATGATGCCCCCCGTCACCGTCCACGTACCGCAGCCACTGCGGCCTCCAGGGAACCCACGCCGACTGCCGGCTCTTCCTTCCCCGCCTCACACGGACTCCGACGCCAGCGTCCGGCAGCGTACGGCAGCGTCCGGCAGCGTCCGGCAGCGTCCGGCAGCGTCCGGCAGCGTCCGGCAGCGTCCGGCAGCGTCCGGCAGCGTCCGGCAGCGTCCGGCAGCGTCCGGCAGCGTCCGGCAGCGTCCGGCAGCGTCCGGCAGCGTCCGGCAGCGTCCGGCAGCGTCCGGCAGCGTCCGGCAGCGTCCGGCAGCGTCCGCGGATCACGCGCTTTTCTAGCTCGCTGGCCTCAAGAAGGAAAGGCGCCGCCGCGGCAGGGCCTGCGCCGCCGCCTCGCACGTTAGTCCTCCGAGGGACACCCGCCAGCCCACTGCAGACTCGGGACAGACGTCAGCACAGGAGGGAGGCTGCGGTGGCCTCCCACAGGCATCTGTGGCAGAAGCCAGCACTCTGCGGCCGGGAGTGGAGGACCCACACAAGTCCAGAGGCGAGGAAGACCCCCTACCGAGAAGCCAGGCATGACGAGGGGGTGTAGCCTTGGGAAAGGGGGAGACCCGGTGGGTGTGCACAGACCCTGGAAGCTCGTGACAGATGAGCAAAGGGAATGGGGGCATTGGCAGCAAGGAAGTATGGGAGGCCCAGTCACCAGTTCGTCAAATGTGTATCCACCACAACCCTGCGTCAGACTTTCTAGGGGCCAGGGACACAATAGTGAGCAGAGGAGACCCTCCCTCCTGAGCTTGGGCTCTCCTGGGGGAGGGGACGTGGGAGCACAGAGGAAGGAGGTGGGGTGGAAGACAGGCCGATACGAAGATAAAGTTAAGCTGTATAACACATCAGAGGGTGAAACATTACAGGATAAATGATAGTAAGGTTGTCTGTGGGGGGAAGACTCGATTTTGGAAAAGGTGGGCTAGATCAGCCTTTCTGGGAAGGTGCTATTTGAGCCAAGTCTTACAGGAATCGAGGCCATGGTTTGGATTGTATGTCATATGGACCTGTAAGGTTGAAGGAGGCCACTGAGACGTCCTCGCTCAGCCGTTGGATTCTGTAGGGCCGGCACCAGGTCCCTTTCGCCTGCCACACGCTTCCATCAGACCCTGCCCATCTGGCCAGCCACCACTCATTCCGCAAAGCTCAGAAAGGCAGTCAGGACTTTCAAGAAGCCTTCGCCACCCCTTCTCTGCAGGATCAGGATTGGGGGCCCATCTGTGCTCTATTGCATACCCGCCCTCATGTGTGTCTCGTGTTCTATGCTGCCCTCGCTGCCCTGAGAGTGCACACGTCTCCCGCCAAGGGGTGTGTCTTACACTGCCCTTCCTTCCACCTGCTACAGGGGGCACGTAGTGGGGCTGAGATTCCACAGGTACTTGCTCAATAGCAGATGAGCTAGACGAAGGGGCAGGAAAGGATGGGAGATAAAGAGAGAGGGGGGGTAAGAGAGGGGGATGGAGAGGGCCGGAGGGAGGGAAGGAAAGGGGGAGGGAGAGAAAAGGAGAAACGGTACGTTGGGAAAAAGAATCTGTCAGCCGTGTGTAAGTTCACAAACCATGGGAAAGAAAACGGACAGACCAGGTATGACGGGAACTTACCTTCCTGATAAGACTGATACATCTTTGTAAGTCGTACCTCTGATATTTTTTCTCTTCTGCTCAAAAATCTTCAGTAGCTCCCTTTCACCTCCAGACCCAATTAAAACCAATCAACCCAAAAGCAAAACTTAGATAATTTGGTGAAACTTACCCTTGATGATCCCCTCGCGTGGCTCAGACCGAGCCCTTACTGATTTCAGAGCATGTGCTTCCCTTCCCAGTGCTGTGATTCTGCCCACACTTCCTGTGACATCCGTACAGCGGACACTGAAACCCTATCCCCCCATGAGGTTTAAACCCAAAGAGCTGGCCCTTAATACTCTGTCTCCTCCCAGCGCCAGCCCCCGGTTTCTAACCTTGCCCTGGCTCTCATCCGAGTTTGCCTTAATTTGCAGATGTCAAGTGTAGGCAGCACATTTCTGATCAATCAGAAGGTCCATGAGCATGCTTCACTCATCTGTGTTCTTCCTTCATAGCTCAGAGTAGTAATCATATTAATAAACACTAGGGCATGAATGAAGGAGGGAAGGTAGGAAGGCAGGAAGTAAGGTAGGCAGGAAGGAGGGAAGTCAGGAGGAAGGAAGGAAGGGAGGGAGGAAGAAAGGAACAGGGTTCGAGGAAAACTGATTGATGGGTAGTGAGGACGGCACACAAGTAGAATTCCCAAGAGGGGTGGCAGCCCTCCCTCCCGCCGGCTGGGGGACCTCAGTTGCCCACCCATTCAGTTCCAAGATGCAGCCACTCGGTAGGAAACAGAGTCTCTGTACTATATACATTCCCTAAAGTGTCATCCACTCCTCTACAGCTTTCTAATTTGCATGCAGCAAAAACTCCAACAAATGTTTGAAAGTTGGCTTCTAGTTTATTGACATTTCACAACATCCTATTTCCACATATTTTTACAAGGTGGGCTTAATCACTCTGAATTACAGGAAGAAAACGAATATGACTCCATGTATGTATTAAATCTTTTGAGCCCAAGAGCCCCCTGAGGCATGTGGTAATCCCGGGATTGGTGTATCCTGATCACCAAAAGTATAATGACGATCACACCCAGACACGGAATTACCAGAAGCACAGAGAGCAGTGTTGTCCACACGGGGGGAGGGGAGGACACGCAGCATGAGGTTCTGTTTCCAGTAAGTATGCCATTTATCATGAGCCAGCATGTGACCCTGGGATGCCCTCACTCGGGGACAGGATGCCGGGGGGTGCAGCGCCCCTCCATCCGTGCGGCACATGAGAAAATAAGGTTAGGCGCACGGGCTGCAGCCACCTCTGGAGGCAGCAGTGGCTGAGGTTGACAGTCACGTGTTTGCAAACGCCCAGAGCAGGGCCAGGAAGCAAGGAGTCGCAGCTGCATAATGATGTGCCTGCAGAGAGAACGCCGGTCCCCTTTCCAGCCTGCGAGCCACGGGAATGTGTCATCTGCTCGGGACAAATGACGGGCTGAGACGGAAGGTGTGAGATATTCCGGGGAACCTAATGAGGAGACGATAAAACATAGGAGGGATTCGGCCTGTTCATTTTCCAGGCAGCCACCTCAAGTGCAGTTCCTCCTGCACACCCGAAGGAAAGAAAATAAATCCATGCTGTCTGTCAGCCCGAAGACAGTCTCCATATTCTACGAAGGGCAGAAATAGGTTCCCCTGGGAAATTAAACCAGCCATGTTGGCGAATCTTCAGGAGAACATGCAATTAAAATTACATTTTTTTTAAATGACGACTCCATCCCTGTGCGATGCAACCAGCTGCTGGAAAAAGCCCTGAAGGTAGCTGTGCTCCCCTTCACAAGTCATTTACTAGTGGAGGAATCACAGCCCCCATAGGAAGGGGGGGAAGCTTATGTGGCTCTTTCTCAGTTAAGACCCTTGGCTTAAAAAATAAGCAAAAGTGATCAAATCACTACATTAAAGGAATAACCATTCTGCAAACCCTTATTTTCCCAGGATCAAGATCAGTGGAAACTATTGAAAATAAACATTCCAACGTTTTGAGATACTATCTAAAGATTTGCAATCCTGAGGAAGTTCAAGAGAACAGTAATTACAGTGAATGTCCCATTCACCGAATCTGAAAGTTGGCCTTCCCATCACAAAAGCGCAGGAATTCAGAAATGATAAAAATCTTGACTCTGTCAGAGCAGAAGAGGAAATGTGAGTCCAGTAGAAGCCGATGGCTTCTGCTCTGTTTAAAGTCCCATTCACTCTCTCAACAGCCTCTCTTTCTCCCTTTTCTCTGTCTGTTTCATTCTCCTGGAGTGTGCAACTTACATTAACTTTTATCAGATTTCGGCAAAATTTTAGAAGTTGGCATAACCAAGGAACAAAGGAGGCAGTTTCTGTTCTGACCAGTTAAGTCCTCTGAGATGACCACTAGCTACTTTAAATTTTCTGAAGACGATCTTACAGAGTTCCTAATTTGCATGTACATTCTAGTTTTTTAACTCATTCATTTTGATTCTGATACTATGTGCCTGCACAATTGCTATCATTAAGTCTAATTATATAATTAGCATAACACATGTGATCATATCATTAGAATGTGCAATTACGTAATTACAATGTGGAATGACATCACCGTGTAAATATCCTTCTGAAATGTCAGGAAGAAATATCTTCTGTTTGCTCAAGAGGTAGTTTTTAAAGTTCAATTTCATCTGTTTTGTTTTCTTCCAGGATGAAAATTCATATATTATTTGAATCAAACCCTTTAATTACACTTAGAAAATAAAAGCTTTATTTTTTTTCTCCTCTCAATATCTTTTCTAACTCAAGTACAAGGTAAGAAACTTTGCGATGGATCAAAATGGTTTATTTAACTGATCGCCCTTCATTATTTGAGTTGAGAAAATAAAATGACTAGAAATCCTGGCCACGTGAACGAATCCCAAAAATGTAAACACTCGGGTCTAGCAAATTTATACCTAAAATTATTTTAGAAATTATAAGTATTTCCCTTAATCACAGTCTTGCAATACCACCTGCAGGGCACAGTTCACGGCTGTCGCAAGCCCCAAAATGTACATACAAATCCAACATCTGTTTTCACCGAAACCTACTCTTTCACCCACGTGATCTATCTCAGTGGCTCTGAAGAGACTCACCTCCAGCAGAACTACCCCAAGGGCTTGTGGGAACAGATTGCTGAGTCCCCTCCCCAGAGTTTCCATTTGGGAAATCCTGGGCTGAATCAGAGAACTTGCACACCTAGCAGGCACCCATGTTGTTGCTGGCCCAGGGACCACACCAGAGAACGAGGGTCTGATCCTTGCAAGTTTCCCAAGAGAGAAGCTTCAAGTTCACTCCTGACTCCTCTCTGCCACTCAGTCCTCACTCTGACACGCTCACTTGGTCCCCAGGTCCTGTGGATTGTAGCCCAGGGAAGTATGCCCTAGGTCACTTCTCAACCTTCTCTCCACTCCCACGGACTCTGCCTTAATTCAGCCTTCATCTGCTTTTCCCTGGAGGTAGTCATTCTGTCACGCCTTCCGCTCCTCAGACCCCACACTGACGCCAATTTAATCACGCTTCAGCACTGCCTTCTTAAAAATGTCTGCCCATCCCTCATGGCCCTCAAGGCCTTCAAGGCCTTCAGTCTCAGACACCAGCTTCCCTCCCTAACCCGCTTCCCATCGCCCCGCTGTGCCCTGGCCCTGCCACAGAATGGCACTCCCTGCATCGACTCTCTGCTCCTTTGCTAGTGCTGCTTCCTTTGGGTGCGCTGAAGAGCTAGGCAGGGCCCGACCCCCCACTGGAAATAAGAAGCTAGCACACCAGGTCACACCACGCACGTAGAAACCTTGATTTCAGATGAGTCAGCCCAGAGACACGATGAGGAAATACGGTGGGGTGCAGGGCTCGGTGAGGGGAAGGGCAGGAGGAGAGGATGGCTCGCTTCCCTACTGTGTGCCAGGTGCTTACCTGTTACCTCATTTGGACCTCACAAACCTCTGTTTATTTTTTTTTTAGTAGTTTATTGTCAAGTTGGTTTCCATATAACACCCAGTGCTCATCCCCACAAGTGCCCTCCTCCATACCCATCTCCCCCTTCCCCTCCCCCACACCCCCATCCACACTCAAGAGTCTCTCGTGGTTTGCCTCCCTCCCTCTCCCCCACTATTTTCCTCCCTTCTCCTCCCCTACGGTCCTCTGTTAAGTTCTTCCTAATTCTCCTATATGTGCAAACATATGGTATCTGTTTAATAAGTAAATAAATTTGGTAGGTAAGAAAATCCGAAGCTGAGGAAGAATATGCAAATTCTTTGAGGTCAAATACCCAGTAAGTGGCACAGTCAAGTTGTGAAACCTTTCTTATAGCAAATACATTGTCTGCCTCCAAAAGTCACACTCGTTTAAGAAATTTCTGCTGTTAATTAAACTCCTAGTTTGATGAAAATTCACACTCAAAGAATGCCAATGTGCCAACCAACGTTGAACTTGAAAGACATATCTGGTGGACCTGTCCTTAGCCCTGTCCTTATCAAAGTGGTGAGTAAATCCTACGAAGACAGAGAGCCTGTGCTCTCAGAGCTTGGAGTGTCTGCTGAGAACTCACTAGATTTCCAAACACGATATTAAACTGGAGCAAGGACATTTCATTTTAAAATAATTGGATAGCTTGAGGGTAAGAAGATATTTGATGTTGACGCATTTAATTTGTGAAAGATCTAGGGATTTCTCTCAACTGTAAATTTAGCAAGAGTCAACAGCATGACATACTCCTAAAACAATAAACAAAAATAAAGTTGTACTCAGGGCACCTGAGTGGCTCAGTCCATCGCACGTCCGACTTTGGCTCAGGTCATGATCTCGTGGCTCGTGAGTTTGAGCCCCACATCAGGCTCTGCTGACAGCTCAGAGCCTGGAACCCACTTCGGGTTCTGTGTCTCCCTCTCTCTCTCTGCCCCTCCCCGACTCATTCTCTCTTTCTCTCTCTCTCTCTCTCTCTCTCTCTCTTTCCCTGCTCTCTCTCTCAAAACTAAATATACAAAAAAGTTTTTAATAAATAAAGTCGTACCTGTTTTTGAGATGATGCTGAGTTCAATCTTTAAAATGACTCTTCTCTAAACAATTGAAAAAAAATTCTTTGTAAAGACGTATCCATACTCAACACTGAGAAACATGCCCATAGTTTAAAAAGGAAAGAAAGAAACATAAAGCAATAAAGAGGGTTAAAGCCATCAGTCTGCTGGGCTCTCACTCCAGACACGTGAAAAGGCTTGACCAGACAGGACCCAACACTGCCTGGCGCTGCCTGACATGAATGAGGGGCCAGGACCACAGGGGGCGAGGGAGATGTTTGGGCTCCTGGGGTGGGGCTGCTCCACTCTCGAAACCAAAGGAGAAAAGGCTGCAGAAACACCCATGGCTGTAATTTATATGACAATTGAGATGTGAAAGAAAAAGATACACTTGAGCCAATAGGTCTTAAGCCAAATAACTCATTCATTCGGCAATGGCTTTGAACAGAATCTGGAGCCAGCAGTGTAAGTACAGCTTCAGTTCTGGGGTCTGGTGAGAAGGAACCACATACCCTCCAGGGACGGGTGAGAGTAAGCACGGATTGAGATGGAGAAAGTAAGAGTATAAAACCAAAATTTCAAGATTAAAAAAAAAGCAAACGCATACTAAGAAAGAGCCTCAAATACTGATAATCAGGAGACGAATTTCTTCCAAACAAAATGCAAGTAGAAAAATATAGAAGAGAATATAAAATAGATATGTTTGAAATCCTCAAGGAGAAAAGGGAGGTAGGTGTAACACCCATAAAAGTAAAATAAGACATTTTTGGAAACCTGAGATATAAACAAAGAAAATATGAAAAAGAACCAATTAGAAATACTGAGAATGAAAAATATATTCATCAAAATAAAAAATTTTATAAGCACGATAAACTCTAGACATGATATATCAAAGAAATAATCGGTAAAGTAAAAGGTATCTCTGAATAATTCACCTAAATATGGGTTAAAAATGAAAGCACAATTAAGAGATATGGATGCACATTTAAGAGTTTCCAAAATTCATCTAGTAAGACGTTCCGGAAGAAGAAATAAAACATAATTTAGAGTAGCAATAGCTGAAAAGACAAAAAAAAGTTTTGATCTTTCAGAATCGAAGATAAAAATCTTCAGATTGAAAAACCACCCAACATTAAGCATTATAAAACAAAATGAATTCATATCTAAGGATATCTAAGTGAAACTTCAGAAAATTAAGAACGAGAAAATCATGAAACCTACCAGAGAGAAGACAGATTGCCTTCCAAACAATGACAATTGGATTATCAGCAGAAATATCATCAGTAAAAAATAGATGCCTGAAGTCATCAATGGGTTGAGGGAAATAATTTTCAACATAAAATGCTATACCCAGCTAACCTATTTATAATTCAGGTAACATGAAAAGATGTTCTCAAATATGCAGAACACAAGATAAGCTGCTACTTACACACGCCTGCTAAAAAGTTTAGTCAAGAGTGATATTCAACAAAGACAAAGCGAACACAGAAGGAAACCATGGAGAACAGATGATTTCATATAAAACATTAGTATATTCACTTAACTATTAGATGAAAATCAATCATTTAAAAAATAAATTTTGTGTTAAAAATGTAAAACAATAAGTTATAAATAAGGGTAACAAGATAGGACGGGGAAACTATTTGGTGGGTAAATCCATCTACAATCTTTGTCTGGTTCAGAAAGATTATAAAGATGATGAAAAACTTTAATAAGGGATTTTTTTAATTAAGTATTATGTTAAAGTACAAAGATAACCGTAAACAGGTAGAAATATACCTCATTGATTTTAAGAAAATAAAATTCTTTTTAAAAGCTGATGGCAATAAAAGTAAAAATTAAGAAAATAAAAAATATTAGAGTAGTTTGGTTAAAATATATTTATGTAAAATAAGATCTTAGAAGAATTAACTTGTCATTAATCATAATAAATATGTGTATTAAATTCAAATTTTTTAAACTATATCAACTTGGTTTTATTTTATAATCTAAGACCAAGATGTTTGCAGTAATAGACACATAGACAACAACCATGCACACACACACACACACACACACACACACACACACAAAAGAAAACGAAGGGATGGATGAGGATGAAGATTAACCAGGCAGCTAACATACCAGAATAAACCCAATGTAGTAAAAATAATGATCAAAACTAAAATTCAATTTAGAAAGCATGACAAATGATGACAAAACATGGAACAAGAAGATATAGCCATTGTGCACCTAATAACATGGCTTTAAAATACATAAACTGACAGAATTTCAAAGAATAACAAATCTAGTATAACCATGAGAAAATGTAACATATCTTTATTCAAAATTGATAAACAAAGTAGACCTGGGGGGAAAAAAAGAAATAAGGATGTATAAGATTTGAAAAAACTGAAATTAAGAAAGCTGTTCTAATAGTATTTTTTGTGGAACTTGACAGATTGATTCTACAAGTGAGATCAAATATAAAAAGTTCAAGAATATTTCTGAGAGTTCTGAGCAAGAAATGTGAGTACAAGGGGCTTTCCCTCTAGATATTAAGAATTAATGGGGCGCCTGGGTGGCTCCGTTGGTTTACGCGTCTGACTTCGGCTCAGGTCATGATCTCATGGTTCATGGGTTCGAGCCCCACGTCAGCTATGTGCTGACAGCTCAGAGCCTGGACGCTCCTTCAGATTCTGTATCTCCCTCTCTCTCTGACCGTCCCCTGTCACGCTGTCTCTCTCTCTCTCAGAAATAAATAAAACATTTTTAAAAATTATTATAAAGCAGTATCAACTAGCTGTGATTTTGGCAGAGATGGACAAAACACTCGTATGAAAATGATCCCAGGGTGCCTGGTTGTCTCAGTCATTTGAATGTCCGACCTTTGATTTCCACTCAGGTCATGATCTCTCAGTTCGTGGGATTGAGCCCCATATCAGGCTCTGTGCTACACAGAATCTGCTTGGGATTCTCTCTCTCCCTCTCTCTCTGCCCCTCCCCTGCTTGTGCCCTATATCTCTCCTTCTCTCCCTCAAAAGAAAGAAATAAATAGAAACAGGAAGGAAGGAAGGAAGGAAGGAAGGAAGGAGGGGAAAGAAGAAAGAAAGAAAGAAAGAAAGAAAGAAAGAAAGAAAGAAAGAAAGAAAGAAAGAAAGAAAGAAAGAAAGAAAGAAAGAAAGAAAGGTTTTGTGTTAGTAAGAGCTACCATTTTAGCTTAGTTTTCCCACTTTTTGTGGAGACAACTGAGTTTTAGATAATCACTTAGAGAGCAGTGTGGGGGTTGAAAGGCCATGGGAATTTCCTCCAGTGGAGGCCGCAGACCAGGGCTCTGGAGGGCTGGACAGAGTCTGAGTTCCAAACTACCCAGCCAGGTGATCTCAGGCAGACTGTTTGCCTTTCCAAAGCCTCAGCTGGCTTATCTCCAAAATGGGGATAATGGCAGCACCTATTTCCAAAAGAGGTTTAGAGATTGAGTATAAATCATTCTTATATAATAAGTACCGTGGTACCGGATACAGAGTAAGTGCTCCATGAATGTTAGCGCTTCTTATTTGAGATCAAACAGATGTCACTAGTTGGGGCTGGACCCTTGGTCAGTGGCTCTTATCATGATACTAATAGCGATTATTTCCTGAGTTCTTGTGGGATGCCAGGCACTGTACTGGGCGCTTATATACATTATCACGTTCAATTCTTTAAATGACACTATTTAACAGGGGATGGAATCAAGTATTAGATAGAAATTAAGTGAAATCCCCAAAGGGCGCTGATCAGTGAGACCCCACCCTCTGGCTGACGGATTCTGAAGCAGGTGACTTAGCCAGAATGTCACTTACACTCACAGCGTGCGCATTACCTCAACTACTAAGGGGGTGACATCCTGAGACTGTGGAGGAGGTTAAGTTCACGATGCCTTCAGAGCAGCTGTTTGCCTCGGCCCTTCCTCAACACCTGCAGGATCTCAGTGGCCTTTAGCGTGGGCGCAGCAGAGGCCGTCTCCGTTTCCGTATTTGAGGCCAGCCGGTGGTGACCCCACGCCTGCAGCCACACCAACTCCCCCGCAGACGTATGCCAGTGCAGGGCAGGGCAGGGCAGGGCAGCCACCGCTCTGGGCTCCTCATTCCTGCTCCACTCACCAGCCAGCTCGTCTGCTTCTAGGCAAGTGGGACGTTTCTTCACAAAAGAAGCTCTAGACCAGAAAAACGTCAAATGAGATCAAAGTGTGCTGCCAGAAACGCTTCGGGTTGGGCGAGTGTTACAGGGAGAGACACCAGAGAACAAGATACCTGCTTTCAGAATAGAGAACGTTTGGGGGCGCCTGGGTGGCTCAGTCGGGGGAGTGTCTGACTTCGGCTCACGTCGCGGTCCCGCGGTTTGTGAGCTCGAGCCCCACTTGGGGGTCACTGCTGTCGGCTTGTCAGCGCAGAGCCCACTTCAGGTCCTCCGTCCCCATCCCTCTCCCCCTTCCCCGCATGCACTCTCCCAGAATAGACAGCGTTTGAGGCCCCAAGAGTGTTGATCAGTTCAGTTTCCAGACTTTCACGGGCATGGAGGAAAGAAGCTTCTTTTCACGGATGGCCGTGTTAATCCACAAACACTTTCTTACGACCTAAGTGTGCAGCCGGGCAGCGAGAGTGGGGGCCTGTTCTGGTCCTAGGTGCCGCTTTAACAGACACTTCTCCTTGATTGAATGATTTCCTCTCTTTCTCTCTCTCTGTTGTTTCCCCATAAAATGAAGGAATTGGATACCATAAGGCCCAAGCTTTTTTCCAGTGTAAATGTATATGATTCGAATGAACAGTTACAACGGACTGAATAAATGGGCCATACGCAGAAATGCAAACATTTGCCTGAGAAGTAATCTGGAGGGAATTTTAACACCGTGTGGAGCGAAGCTCTTGGTAACAGGCAACCGTGCTGTCTGGTCTCCATGATGGACAGCAATGGAGGAACTAACAGTCCTCTGGGACCAAGAAGACAACCAGTCTGGGAGGGCCGGGGGGGGGGGTGTTCCATCGTGTATTAAACAAGTCCTGAGTGTCCCAGCCCACCATGTGCAAGGCAGAGGGTCTTGGCAAATTGGTATCTCCCAGCACAGGGGAGATGGCAGAGAGGTGCAGCAATTTCCTAAGGAATCGTGCTCATTGGCAAGGGGCTGTCTGCTGCGACCAACAGCCCCTAACCATGACCCAGTGGGATAGCAGCCCGTGCATCCCACCCCTGAGTATGTAAGAAACCACAGTGGGGGACAATGAATATACATAGTTGGGGGATGGGGAGGAATATTCGGTAGAGTGCGTTCCTCCATTAAACAAGTGTTTCCCAGACCTGGTGAGTCCTTAAGATACTCCAGGAAGCTTCTTAAAAATCAGATTCCCAGGCTCCAGCATCATTATCACCCAAAGTCCGTAGTTTACATTAGATTCTGGTAACATTGTGCTATACTGAAAACATTGACTTCCACACTTGAATGGGTGAATTGTGAGGTTTGTGAGTGACATCCCATCAAAGCTGCTCACAGAAAGGGGAGGCTGAGTCTGGGGGTCCAGCATGAAATACGGTCATTACTCATCACCCAGTGTCCTGGGTGTTGGGTATAAAAATACCCGATTAGTTTTAAAAGTAATGAGGACATCCTTACAAGACGTGATTATTAGTTTGCAAATATAACTGCACATTTCATTTGCTTTTGAAATGAGTGGCATCTCACAGAGAGGCGAATGCTCTGTGCTGCCCCTCGATGGACTGCACTCCCACCTGTGAGAACACTCCGCAGGCACCACACTGACCCTGAAAGAAACTGTTACAGTGAAGAGTAATGGCGACCAGTAGCCGGTACTACCAGAGTAACCATTACAGTGAGGAGTAATGGCGACCAGTAACTATTACTAGCAGAGTGAACGTTATACTAAGGAGTAACAGTAACTAGTAACTAGTGCTGTCAGAGTAAGTGTTACTAGTGATTGTGTGAGTTATGTATTTGATTATCTATTTTTCAGAAATTCTTTCTTGGGGCACCTGGGTGGCTCAGTCAGTTGAGTGTCTGACCCTTGATCTCAGCTCAGGTCTTGATCTCATGGTCTTGAGTTCAAGCCCCATATTGGGTTCTGCACTGGGCATGAAGCCTACAGAAGGAAAGGGAAGAGAAAGGAAGGGAGGGGAGGGAAAGGGAAGCAAAGGGAATGAAAGGGAAGGGAAGGAAGGGAATGAAAAGAAGTAAGGGAAGGTAAAGTTCGTTCTTGTTAATCAAGGCAGAGTGCCTGGGAGACTGAGTATCCCTGAAGCAGTGATGATGCCCTGTTGTGACTACTACTAGATAACTGTGGCTTCACCATCCTGGGAGTACATGCAAAAGATACAAAATATGAGGAAAAGCAAACAAATCAAAATACAAGGAAAAGAAATTGTAGGTACTAAGCACCTAAGAAGTTGGGGAAGGTCCCAAGCCAGATGCTTGTTCTGGAAGAGGCAGTACTGACACTGTGCTGCCTTACGAGCTATGTCTGTGGCTCATGCATGCTCCCTGATTTGATCTCTGCAAGCTTTCTCCACGCCTTGGTGACCATTACCTTGGGGTGCTAGGTATTTGTTCCTTTTCTAGAACCCAAAGAGCAGCCCCTTTGCGTGAACAAATGCAGGCAGAGCCACTTGTGGGCACAAGATGGAAATTGAATGAAGCTGTTCACAAGGACCAGTGATCTCTTGCCCTTTATTTGGGGCTCCAGATGTGTGCCCATATCGTCAGCCTTCCAAATGATGATCTGAATGTGCAAATAACGGGCAACTGTAAGAGAGCAAGATGGCGGCCCTTTCACCACAGAGCACCCAACACTGGACCATTTGTCTGCTGATTTGTGCAGCCTGACCTTCTCGCTTGGCTTTTGCATCACAGCAAGGTGTCCTTCTGGAGCCGGGCCCCAGAGTGAGTTTCAAGAATGTGACGGTGACAAATCCTGAGGAACCTCTGCCACACAAGGCACCACCTAAGGGATTCCAATGAGTCGTGTGGCCACCTGAGCAGCTCCCGTTGTCCAAGGTGGGGGAGGTCAGTAGAGGAGGCAGCTGGGGAACCAAGCAACAGGAGTGTCACCACACAAGGACACTGTCACCTTGGGAAGTCATTCCCACCCTGTGAAAGGCCTGCGCAGTGCCTGGGCCTCATTCCAGGGCTGGGAGGGGCAGAGAGCCCTGACGAAAACCGACACGTTTCCTGAAGTGGTTCCGCTAGGTCCAAGCACCCAGGCGCATAGAAGGCTTCCCGGGGGGCCAGCACCCCAGCAGTTGCCGCTGGACACCCCCAGAGCCATGCAGCCCTCTCCCTGCCAGTCCCCAAGAGAAAACCCNCTCTTCTGCGCGTTGAGGGTGCAGCCAAGAAGAGTCCTCGCCCCTGTGAAGCTGACTCATTGGAGAGACCTAAGTAAAGAGCGGGCACTTAATACAATTTTATGAAGTGATTCGTGCAGTGACGCCAATGTCAGAGGAAGGACACGAGGAAGTGGGGAATGTGTGCGTGGAGTCCCTGGAATGGGGAGAACACGGTTGCCAGGAGGAGGAGGAAGCCTCCCGGACCAGCCCTGCACACTCCTCCGGCCGCCAGAGACAGAAGAGGGGCTCCCCGGGAAAGAAAACTCTTTGCTGCCTCTGAC
>NW_027551571.1:1177821-1217140 GCF_008692635.1 Crocuta crocuta | reverse complement strand
CCTGTGGGGTCAACCAGACAGGATATTTGAAATCCTGGGAAGTCTGGTACCAAAGCTGACATCGCCGTCATCAATTTCTCCATCACAGAATGAAGTCCTTTCCTATGAGGGACACATGGGAGCGTGGGTCCCTGTCCAGAAATGTTCTGGAAACTGCTTCTGCCTATGAAGCCGTCTTCCTTCCTGGCCTGCTCCTTGGGGTTCCCTGAGTCAGGCCCAGGGGCAGGTAAGGCCGCTGGGTCCTCGGCCTCACCCTGTCCCCTGCTCCTGGGGCATCACAGCCACGGAGAGGCCACAGCCCCGTGCCCCTGGCCTCCTGCGGAGCCTCCTGTCCCCCGGCCACTTAGCCGGAAACCCCCTGTGCCTTAGGGGTAAGCCCCTGGCGCCACCGCCTTCTGGTCCCCGTGATTTTATTCACCAGTAGAGGCCGGGCTAGTCGGGGCCCGAGTGACGGATCCGGGTTTCTAACCTGCTTCGAACAGAAGCAGGCGTTCCGGGCCCTGTGCGCAGCGTCGCATCACATGGGGACAGTTCTTAAAGCACTGTCCTGACAGCACGCCAGGGCGACAGAATTCGCCTTCTGACACGTATTTTTAAGACGCTCAGATATTCTAATGGGTAACGGAAACCTGAAGACCTGCTCCCGTGCCAGGAGGAGGCATCGAAGGGAACCTGTCGTCAACCCCCCCCCATGCACTTTCCTAATGCGTGTGCGCCTGAAATCAAGCCACAACACGCAGCTTCCCTCAGTTCTTAAACATCACTCTTCGACTAGTCGCAGAAGAAAAGCTGCCTCTCCCCCACAGGGACGGAAAAGCTTCTAAGGGTCAAACAAAGGGGCACATGTAAGGATCCACGTGGGGACGGCGAGCGAGTGGTTCTAATCATCTGACAAGGAACCCTCTGGCTCGTCAGATGTTTCCCAAGCCTTTGCTTTCAACAAAATTACCAGGATCTGATTGAGATGTTAGCTGATAGGTCATTATAATAAATCTCTGATAATACATCGCTTATGTCATTCTTTGGCTTCTGACTGAGGACTCCAGAGAGGTGAATAGCGTCACTATGAAAAACTCCAGTTTTGGTCAGTTCATTTCTATGACGGCATTTATCACTATTTACATGTATGATAACAATAAATATGAATGAAACTGATGGCAAATCTTACCTCATTCTAGCAGTAAGTAATATCATATGTGAATCCATGAGCCAAAAGGGGAAAAGTAAACAAAACAGCCATGCCCATCAAAAAATAGAGGCATTTCCGGGGGCCCCTGGGGGGGCTCAGTCAGTTAAGCACCTGACTTCAGCTCAGGTCATGGTCTCACGGTTCGTGGGTTTGAGCCCCGCGTCGGGCTCTGTGATGACAGCTCAGAGGCTGGAGCTGCTTCCGATTCTGTGTCTCCCTTTCTCTCTGCTCCCCCCCCACTCCAACTCTCACTGTGTCATTCTCTCAAAAATAAATTTACATTTAAAAATTTTTTTAAAAATAGAGGCATTTCCAACACTGTATTTTGTATATTTAATAATGAATAAAATTACTATATTTACACATTTTTATCAATTTTGTACTAATAATTATTGGATTTCAAAAAAAACCCCAGTGCTTTCAGACCTAGAGTAAAAGGACATATTTTTAGTCTGTCCATGTATGCATTTTTGTTGCAAAGAAATAGGACAGCATGATCAACAAAAGACCTTTGTTTTTTAAAATATTATATTAAGATACAAGTCCGTGGGGAAAATAGAATGGAATTATGAGTTCAAGGAGGAAGCAATATGTAATATTTCTCATTAAAGAAGAGACTGTTCATGTGTTTTAAATCAACCAGTGGTATCAAATCTCTATGGCATTTAGATTCCTTTGGGAAAAAAGTCATATGATAGTTTTTTTTAATGTTAATATTCACAGACCCTGGAAGTTAATTCCTTCATAAATGTTTAAAATTAGGATGGAAATGTTTACATTTCAACCTAAATATGTATGAATGCAAAATTTTTCTAAATTCTCTTCAGAGTATATTGGAAGCCTCCGGTGCCTACGCTCAGCCACCTACCCCCACCCTCCAAGTGAGCCTGGCTGACCTTTCTAAGTCCTAAACTGCCTAGAGCTCCTATTCACCTTCCTTGTAGGGTGAGTGCAGCTCCATTTTGAGAGAGACGGGGATTTATCTGAAATCACAGGAAAGCAGGGAATTAGCAGGTAAACTTCTGATGACCATAGCCCAGAGGGCTGACTTATTTCTACCAGAGAATAAAACAGAGCAATGGCGCCCAACTGAGGACCCATATTCTCTGTTCATCCATTCTGGTCACGCACGTCACCAGAAAAATGGCCTTAATGATAAATTAACAGACTTCAAACATCATGACTCTGAATCAGAAACTGCTTAGAAATTCTCCAGAATCCCATTGAACAAAAGAAAGTGTCAAGGAAGTGCAAGGTGGTGGCTGTGTGTTTATGTAGGAGAGTGCCCGGATGAGGGTGTCCTGGGGATCCCAGGACACACACTGACACACACACTCAGAACAGCAGAGCCCGTAGTATGTGTCACTTGCCCCTGTGTTCAACAGCCTTTGATGCCACCAAGAAAAATATACATGTAAACGTTTATATCACTTGTATCAACCAAACAACAAGTTTCAAATCTGAAAAAGAGGAGAAAAATAAGAAGTACTCTTGGGGACAAGACAGAGTTGATATATTTGGTGAGGAGGGGGGATGCCTCCCGAGAACCTCGTTTTTCCACCATTAATAACACATACAGAATGGGAAGGCCAGCTTACAGAAGCCACAGGAATCTATTTCTGCAAGGGAAATCCTCCCTGCCCCACTGGAGATAGTTCAGGCAGAAAATGATTAGGAAAGCAACAGAAACAGATTAGACACCCAGGCAGGTCATTCCTCTGGGAGCAAAAACCCGTGACAGCGGACAAAAAGAGTGAAATAAATCAGTTCTGAAATATAATGAAGAAAATCTGAAACAAAATATCTTTACAAAGTGGATTTCTGGGTAACGCTCTACCCGCACTAGAGTTTCCACGGTGTTGGTAAGAGAGCTCTGACACCGTGGCCGGCCACCCAGTCACAGAAGGCTGCTCCCAGGGCTCAGAGCAGCTGTGATGATGCCATTCTGAATGTACCTTTGAGGCTGTCAAAATAACAAGTTAGGGCGCTCCCCAGGAGTCACAACTTTGGGGGTGCTTGGGAGGCCCAGTCAGTTGAGCATCTGACTTCAGCTCAGGGCATGATCTCATGGTTTGTGGGTTTGAGCCCCTCATCGGGCTCTGTGCTGACAGCTCAGAGCCTGGAGCCTGCTTTGGATTCTGTGTCTCTCCCTCTCTCTCTGCCCCTTCCCTGCTCGTGCTCTTTCTCTCTCTCTCTCTCTCTCTCTCTCTCTCTCTCTCTCTCTTTCTCTCTCTCTCAAAAATAAATAAGCATTTTAAAAAAGTCACAACCTTGGAGTCAGTGGCACAATTCACATCATGACTTTGGACCAATTATTAAACCCCACCTGGCCTTGCTTGCCCTGTGTGTAAACTTGGATAATGTAGGCCTGCCTTACAAGGTTGTTCCGAGGATTGTGTCTTATCTATAAAACAGAACTCTGCTTGGCACAGAGAAAGTGCTCTGTGTTTCTAATGTTCTTTCAGTATCAGAAAGAATCTTATTTTGAGGGAAGTCCTGAGATCAAACATGAGTCAAGAAAATACTGTGTGTGATCGTCATTATAATGGTAGACACATGTCGTTATCCATTCGTTGAAAATCCTAGAATGGGCAACACCAAGAGTGAAGCCTAATGTCAACCCTGGACCTTGGGTGATTATGATGTTTCAACACAGGTGTATCCGTTGTAACAAATGTCCCACTCTGGTGAGGTGTACTCAGTGGGAGATCTGGGAATGCGGAGGCGGGGGCGGGGGGACAGGGGGCATATGGGAAATCTCTAAACCTTCCCCTCAATTTTGCTGTGAACCTAAAACTCTTTAAAAAAGTTTTTTTAAATAAATAAGTCAAAGTTACTTCTACTGAATAATTACAGTGCCAAGATCAGAGTAAACTGGGATTACGAAAAAGTACCAAGTCTGTGTGTGTGTGTGTGTGTGTGTGTGTATGTGTGTGTGTGTGTGTGTGTAAGACAGAAAGAGAGAGACAGAGAGAGAGACTCAAGAGATATTGCAAAGGAAGAGCCCCCAGGACATCTGAGCGACAGCGCCTTCACTGGGATGGCAGCTCTGGAAAGTGAGCAAAGAACAGGATTATTTGGCCAATAGGGTGGAACAGAGAACCATGAGTTATGTCTTCAGGCTGCATTTGCTTCCTAAATGTTTTAATTTGCCTAAGGCTCATTGGGGGATACCTGGATGCTGAGTTTTAAGTCCTTAAGGACAGGGAGCTCATGAATATGAAGATGGTTTGGGTCCCCTTTGGTTATAACCATTGGAGAGAATTACTTGAACTCACTCATTCACTCAACCAACAATCAACTTTTGGGGCACTTACTATGACTTACCACTACCCAATGCTGCAAATATGGAAATGAAAGAGGCACAACCATGCCTCCAAAGGGCCTGACTGGGGAGGCAGACATCAAGGACACACATCCTTGTGGATCACAAGGCTATGACAGAAGCAGGTAATGTGTCCAGAAGTGGCAAGGGGAGGGCAGAGGACAGGTTCCCTGTGGTTTGCAGGGTGTGGGGTGTGGGGTGGGGGGAGCAAGCAGGGACAGAGACGGCTGGACTCAGTAGATTTTATGGACTTTGGGGAAGACAGGGGTCCCGCAGGAGCAGGGATGCGTGTGTGTGCGACAATCAGGGTAGATAGAATCGCCAAGGCCAAAGGCACTACAAGAAATAGACCATCCTGAGTACAGAGAAGGAGCAGGCAAGGTCTGCAGGAAGGGGAGCTCCCGGTGGGGGAGGACGAGCCCAGAAAAGAAGAGAAGGAAGAAGCCAAGCCAGGAAGAAAGTACCGAAGTCAGCTGTGACCGTCAAAACACTCAGTTTTGTTACTGTAGAATCACACCTCATTTTTTTTCACCAGTAAATTATTTGAAAGGAGCGCTTTCCTATGTTACTACTGAGAATACTACTTGCAAAAGTCCTGCGCCGCATAAGGTATTATTCCTCCAGATATCACTTCATTTGTTCTCACTCAATCCCTTCCCTTCCGCTGCTCCATAATCATCTCTACCAGTCTGCATGGCGCCTACCCCCCCCCCATTAACATACAACATATTCCTCCGTTGGCTTCTGGTTCTGCAATCTCAACCAAAAATTCAGTTTTGCTAATAATTAACAATAATGAGCACTTTCTGTATGCATCCTTGCTAACTGGTTTATAGCATCCATGACCCAATGAAACATTTATAACATTTGCAGCTTATTAAAATGCTTAAATCCTTCCATGGTATACATGAGGAAATAAAGTCAAATTGCCACATAGTTTCAAAAAAATGATCCTGATAATTTAAACACCAGAGTCTCGATGCCTTTACTTATTCCTGTTGCCACTAAATTCTTATCATTTGAGTTTAAAATAATAATCGGTCCTGAGATGGCCACAGAAGTGAACATTAGCTGGAGGAAGTAAGTGGCGACACTAAGAGAAGTGTGTGGCATCCCAGAGGAGTGTGGAGAACTCACTCTTCGCAGAGGATCCAGCAGCCATCACACAGGCCTTTTCCCTGAAGCTTAAGGATGAATTCTGCTCCACCTGGTTTTGTGGTTTGCAGAGGTGAAGGGAGGAGAGGCTTCTGGGACCGTGTTCTGGCGGAAAACAGACACCACCGCAGGAAGCTTGGAAGAAGGTCGATTAGGAGCCTGGTACCGAAAACAGGCAATTTGAATGATCCAGCAAAACACATGCTTGCAATGCCGCACACGCAGCCCACGCAGGGTAACTCGGGGAGCGCCCTACCTGCGCGGGCACACGTGTCTGTTTGTAAACAGCAAAAGGTTAACACAACTGCCTGTCCACAGGGAGGAAGACCAATTAGGAAAGTGATTAGAGTATGTTTGTCTTACCCTGGTGAGTGTTAATTACTTGTTTGCGTTCATTATTTGCTGTCATTTGTTTGCACTCACGAACATGCTCACATCACAGCATTTGTCATCAGAAGGACGCTTCACATGTGCATAGAATTCCACGTGTAAATAAGGCTAGTGTGTTAAACAAAGAAACATTTTCCCATCCGGGTAGGTCTGGAATAAGACTCTAATGTACGAGGATGTGCACTGTTCTTTCTTGGCTCTGTTCGGGACGCTGCTTTTATTTTCTGGACAGTTGGGCGGACGTGATCCGAACTCCCGCACTAGCAAAACCCACAGGGTTGTGCTCTGTTCGGAAGCTGCGTGGGGGAGAGGGAGCTTCAGGGAGGAATCGGGTTGGTCTGGTTGTCCAGGACCGCAAGGGGGTACAAGTTTATGTGCAAGACGTTATTCAGAGGTAGAGAGATGAAGACCCAAGGCGAGCATCTGTACTCGTCAGAGAGGAAGAAGCCGAGTCTGAGGCAAAGGGACTCCGGCAAAGCAGAACACGAGGGCTCACAGCACAGTGTCGGAGCAGGAAGCTGGGGGGAGGCTGGGCCGTGCTTATAGGGGGTTGAGGCTTCCCCTGCAGGCACTGGTAAGGGGCTTCCACTGCAGGGCTGCTGGTAAGGGGCCAGCATACCGACACCGGGCTCGTGTGGCGGGGGCTCTGACGCACCGGGCTGTGAAGGAGGGGCACTGCGGTCAACACCACTTCCTGAGAACATGTCTTCTCAGTGGAATGGGGCAGCCCCTGGAGGTAATGCAAACAAGGCTCTGAGACCCTCCTCCATTCCCTGCTCCCCCCTTGTAGGATCACCAGGCCAAGTGCTGGCCTGTAAAGGACGGAAGGCGAGGCATCGGGGAGACCAAGCTGGTGACAGCAGGGAGCAGAATAGTTGAAGTAAATTCACAGGGAGACAGAGAAGCCGGGTGCGATCTGAGGTGCTGATGTGAGAGGCTGTACGTACTCGCTACGGACTGAGAGTGTGTGTCCCTCCAAAACCCATATGCTGGAGTCCTAACCCCCAGTGTGGTGGTGTTAGGAGGCAGGACCACGGGGTGATTAGGTCATGAGTGCAGAACTCCCACGATGAGATTTGTGCCCTTTTAACAGAGGGGGAGACACAGGAGCTCTCTCGCCACAACGTAAGGACACAGCAGGAATATTGCCATCTGCAAACCAGGAAGAGAGGCGACACCAGACACAGGACGTGCCGGCACCTTGATCTTGGACTTCTAGACCCCAGAACTTGGAGGAATGAACGTCTGTCATGTAAGCCCCCAGCCTGTGGAATTTGTACGGCGGCCCCAGCAGACGAAACCAGTGCTCAGGGCCACAAATTTGGATGGAGGGGAAATGCGAGAGCATTATGTTGGTTTGAATAGGTAAGACAGTATACGAAAGTCTCTTACGTTTTTATTTGTTTGGATGGTTTCTGTCTACATCTCTGCCTGTTCCATAAAAGTTGTGTGAAAGGGCTTAAGAAACGCAAAATGATTCACATTTTTATTTGACGAAGAAGCGTGGCTAACTCCACATACACTTACCATAGTTAGATTAGGAGGAGGGTGGAGGTAGCAAAGGGTGTTTAGGATGCTTGGCAATCATTAAAATGGGACCGTTGTGAACTTCCCCGGTGAGCAATGAAGAAAAGTGTGCTTACATTTTAGGTATTACTCCACCAGTTAGAAGTTGCAAGTCACAACCATCGATAACAAGTGAGCTCAGCGGCTTCACCTCTGCCAGTGCAGCCTCACAAATTCCTCTGTGACGTGAAGTCACTGCCCCCCTGGGTTTATGGTAAGAACGGCTCTTCATGGAGGCCTTGTCTTCCACCTCTGTCTTGTCACTTCATCAACTGCACCTCTTAAGTAGGTATCCAGAACTTTCAGAGAACATTTATATGTATCACAGCATCTCCAGGATTTTCTGCGGGACCCGTGCTGAGAGAAAACTGCCCGCAAGACTTCTATTCGTGGACCTAATACCGGTCATTGACACATCAGAAGCCCAGAGAAGTTCTACAACGAAGAAATTTTGATTAGCTCTGGTGAAACTTGTACTTAAATGTTAAGTCAAAGACACTTTGATTTAACGTCTCTCATGTCTCCACTCAAATTTATTAAGCATAGTACCTCTTTTCCCACCGTATTATGTAGCTCAAACATTTTGGAAAACAATCATAGGGCTGCCAGAGGAATCAGTCTTTCCTGATCTCAAAACACACTACAATTGATCACCTATTTCTCCTCAAAATGTTCGCGAGCACACTTAATGCTTGGTGGAATTATCATTTCCTGCTTATTTTATCCAGCACAAAAAACTCAAGCATACTCTAATACAATATCCTCACATCGATCACATTAGTGAGATAAGTTACAGGTGGATACTATAAACCCTAAAGCAACCACTGAAGGAAAAATTCTAGCTCATCAACCAACACAAAAGAACAATTGAATAAGGGGGGAAAATGTTCAATTGCTCCAAAGAAGATAGTTAAAGAAAAAAAGGTAATAATGGTATAAATAGAAAAACAAGTAGCAAGATAATACCATTAAACCAAACTGTCAACAATAATCACATTGCATACAAATGGTCCAAACTCCCCAAATTAAATGATGGCCATTGTAAGATTGAATAAAAAAGCAAGACTCAACAATATACTTTCTACAAGAAACTGACCAAATAAACACTCAGTATCATAAAAGTAAAAGATGGAAAAAGATAAAACATGGTAACACTAATCAGAAGCAAGCTGGGAGACTTCTGGGAGACCCGAAGTGTGGGAGTTTGGAAATTGTCACTCCCACCTTTACAATAAGAAAAAGATGAACAAATTAAGCATGAATGACTTTTCCTGGAGCCACCAGACATCTGGAATTGAAGGGAAACCTCCTACCATGGAATCTGGAGAAACTCATGAATCAAGGGAGTCAGAGCTGAGATCTGATAACCAGAAGCAAAAGCCACTAGAGCTAAAAGTTGTCAGGAAGATGTAAGGTGAGGCAGGTAAATCTGATGAGGAGGCGGGGTGCGGATTATCATGAAACACCGGGGGCCACGGTCTTAGAGGGGACCCCACACTTTCATGGCTTTTAACCCAGTGAACCCCACAAGTTCATGGTGAAAATCTGAGAAATACCCTCTGTAGCACTGGGGTGTGGAGCAGGGGCCTCAAACAGTCAACACAGCCCCGCTCCTGGCCAGATTAACATAAGTCCTCATGCTACAGGACTGTTTACGTCACTTCCCTTTATCTGAAAAATATCAGATAATAGGATACAGAAAAAAAATTCCAACAAAATGAATTTTTATAGGCATACACAAAGGGAAGAAGAAACACTCTGAAGAAATAAAGCAAATCAGAACCAGATTCAAATATGACCCGGTTGTAGATATAATTAGATGGAGAATTGAAAACAACTAAGATGAATACGTTAAGTGGACTAAAGGAAAAAGTAGATGGCATACAAGAACAGATGGTAATGTAACCAAAGAGATGATAACTCCAAGAAATAACTATAATTAGTTTCTAGATATAAAAAAACCACTGTGAAAAACTAAACAATGCCAGTCGTGGGCTCATTAATAGACTAGACATAACCAAGGACAGAATCAGTGAGCTTGAGGATAAGTCAGTAGAAACCACACAACCTGAAGTGCAAAGAGAAAAGGGATTTTAAAAATAACAGGACATCCAATAACATAGAATAATTTTGAAAGGAGTAACATATGGGGGCGGGTGGGTGGTTCAGTCGGTTAAGCATCTGATTCTTGGTTTCAGCTCAAGTCATAATCTCATGGTTAGGTGAGTTCAAGCCCCATGTTCAGCTCTGCGCTGGAAGCATGGGCCTGCTTGGGATTCTCTCCCTCTCTCTATGCCCCTCCCATACTTGTGCTGTCTCTGTCTCTCTCAAAATGAATAAATAAACTTAAAAAAAATTGTAACATAAGAATAACTGGAATGTCAAGAGAAAACGTATTTGAATGTAGGCTGAGGACTCTCCAAAACTATAAAGGGCATGAAATAAAAGATCCAGGAAGCCTAGAGAACACAAGCAAAAAACTACCAAAAAAAAAAAAATAGATGTATCATATTCAAAAAGTAGAACACAGAAGAAAAGAAAATCATGAAAGATGTCAGAGGCAGAGGTAAAAAAACAAACTAATCTCTAAAGAAACAAGGATAAGAATACAGAGAATTTCTTGCCAGAAATCACACAAGCAAGAAGAAAGTGGAACAAAAGTCTTAAGGTTTTGAAAGAAGAAACCACCAACCAAGAATTCTATATTCATTGAAATGACTCTTCAAGGCAACGAATAAGAAAGATATTTTCTGACAAACGAACACTGAGGAAATCCATAACTACCAGATGTTCCTTGAAAGGAATGTTAAAAGAAATCCTTCAGAGACCAGGAAAGTGGTTCAGCAAAGGGACATGGGTCTACATGAAGAGGAGGAACATCAGAAAAGGAATAAAGGAAAATAAGGTTTTTTTTGAGAGAGAGAGAGAAAGGGAGTGCAAGTGAGTGAAAGGCAGAGAGACAGAGAGAATGCCAGGACAGGCAGAGACAGATAGAGAGAAGAGGGGCTCATCTGATGTGGGGCTCAAGCTAACAAACAAGAGATCATGACCTGAGCCAAAGTCAGATACTTAACAACTGGGCCACCCAGGCACCCATCTTTGCTTATTGTTAATTGATCTAAAAGATAACCTTTTGTTTAAAGTAGTAAAAACATCTTGGGTGATTGTAACATGCAGACTGGTAATGTGAATGGTAGGGATGTCACATGGGAGGGGAGGGGGATTTGGAACACCCAGGAAAGTGGACCCTGCACGTGAGGTGGGGTAGCATTGACAGTGGATGCAGATTCGTCAAGAATCTACAGTGGAAATTCTAGGCAATCATTAAATATTTTAAAGGATAATTAATGTGATAAGAGAGGAGATAATATGGAACAATACAAATTGCTCAATTAATATCAGAGAAGGCAGGAAAAGAGGGAACGATAAAGAATAAGCACAAAGATTAGAAACAGGGACAGTGTGGTGAACATTCATCCAATTATATCAATAATCACTTTAAATATTAATGTTGTAAATTTACCAATTGTATTTAGAATTATCCAGGTCTTCATAGTGGGTTTTAAAAACATGACTAAACCATATTGCTTACAAAAAATTTAAGTTTAAAAGGCCAGTAGGTCAGGGCACCTGGGTGGCTCAGTTGGTTGAGGGTTTGACCCTTGATTTTGGATCAGGCCATCATCCCAGGGTCGCGGGATCAAGCCCCGTGTCGGGCTCCACGCTTGAGACTCCCTCTTCCTCCCTCTACCCCTCTCCCCCACTGTGTTCTCTCTCTCTAAAATAATTAAAAAATAAATAAGGGGTCAGTAGATTAAAAGTAAAAGAACGGAGAAAGATACACCATGCTAACATTAGCCAAAAGAAATGTTAAGGAAGTATCTGATTTTTATAAAAGACCTCAGAGGAAGGAAAACTTAAGGGATAGAGTGGCATTGTATAATGATAAATGGAACAGTCCTCCAATAAGACATGACAATCCCAAAGAAGTGAGCACCAAACAAGAGAGCATCAAAACGTACGAAGCAAACACCGATAGAACAAGGAAACTCAACAAGTCTGCAATTCTAGTAAGAGACTTCAATACCCCCTTTCAATATGTAATACACCAGCAGGCAGAAAGCGGTCAAGATAGAATTGACCTGTAGGGCGCCATCAATCCACTTGACCTGTCGGACATTTAAAGAGCACTCTGTCCATAACAGTAGGACACACAGTCTCCTCCAGCTCAGTTTGCAACATCCACCAAGAGAGTCCACGGTGACCCAGAAAATCTACTTTAACCAATTTAAAATAATAGAAATCATACAATGCGTGTTCTCAGATCACAACAGATTTTTTTTAATGTTTATTCACTTTTGAGAAAGAGACAAAAGACAGAGCATAGGCAGGGGAGGAGTGGAGAGAGAGGGGGGACACAGAATCCGAAGCAGGTTCCAGGCTCTGAGCTGTCAGCACAGAGCCTGACGCAGGGCTCAAACTCACAAAGCATGGGATTATGATCTGAGCCGAAGTCAGACGCACAATGGACTGAGCCACCCAGGTGCCCTAGGCCACAACAGATTTCAATGGAAATCAATAACCCCAGAAGGGCTGGAAAAGCCCCGCGTATGGAGAAAGTAAGCAACACACTTCCAAATCCCACTTAGTTTGAAAAAGAAGTCTCCGGATAAATTTTAAAATGATTTCAAGTGAATGAAAATGAGTATATAAATTATCCAAACTTCTAGCAAAAGCAGAGCTAAGAGGAAAATTTATAGCATTAAGTGTTTATGTATTAGAAAAGAAGAAAGCTCAAAATCAGTGACCTAAGTTTCTGCTTCAGGAAACTAGAGAAAGAAAAACTGTTTAATCCTAAAGTAAGCAGACAAAGAAATCAAAATTAGAGCATAAATCAATGAAATACAGAACAGGAAAAATAGTTAACAAAACCAAAAGCTTCTTTATTTTTTTATTTATATTTATTGCTGAAAGAGAGAGAGAGAAAAGAGAGAGACAGCGTGAGTAGGGAAGGGTCAGAGAGAGAGGGAGACACAGAATCTGAAGGAGGCTCCAGGCTCTGAGCTGTCAGCACAGAGCCCGACGCAGGGCTCGAACCCACGAACTGTGAGATCATGACCTGAGCCAAAGTCAGACGCTTAACTGACTGAGCCACCCAGCTGCCCCTTGACTTCTAAATCTTTTTAATGTTTATTTTATTTTTGAGAGAGAGAAAGAGACAGTGTGAGCAGGGGAGGGGTAAAGAGAGAGGGAGACACAGAATCTGAAGGAGGCTCCAGGCTCTGAGCTGTCAGCACAGAGCCCGACGCAGGGCTCGAACCCACGAACTGTGAGATCATGACCTGAGCTGAAGTCAGACGCTTAACCGACTGAGCCACCCAGGTGCCCCCAAAAGCTTCTTCTTTAAAAAGATAAATAAAGAGCTGACTGCCAGCTCAGAGCCTGGAGCCTGTTTCAGTCTGTGACTCCCTCTCTCTCTGACCCTCCCCTGCTCACGCTGTCTCTCTCTCTCCTAGAAAGAAATAAAACATTTAAAAAAAAATATTAAAAATAAATAAATAAATAAAAAGATCAATAAAATTTGACAATAAACTATTTGTAAAAAAAAAAATCAATAAAATTAATAAACCTCTAGCCAGACTAACCAAGAAAAAAATGAGAGAAGATACAAACTACCAAAACCAGAAATAAAGCAGGTCATCGCTGCAGGTTCCGTAGACAATTAAAATAGAGAGAGACTAGAAGCAACTCTATGCCCTCAAATGTGATAACTTAGATGAAATAGGCCAACTAATGGACAGATTAAAAACTACCAGACGCTTGGGGCGCTTGGGTGGCTCAGTTGGTTAAGTGTCTGACTCGACTTCGGCTCAGGTCATGATCTCATGGTTTGTGAGTTTGAGCCCCGCATGGAGCTCTGTACGGACAGCACAGAGCCTGCTTGGGATTCTCTCTCTCCCTCTCTCTCTGCCCCTCCCCCACTTGCTCTCTATCTCTCTCTCTCAAAATAAATTAAAATAAACTTTAAAAAAAAAGATTAAAAACTACCAAACCCACACAGGTAAAGGAAATCATCTGGACAGTTCTAATATCTACTAAATAAATTTACTGGCGAATGCTACCAAACTATTAAGAAAGAAATTATACCAATTCTCCACAGTATCTTCCTAAAAACATTCTATGAGGCCAGCATCACCCAAATACCAAAAATTGATAAAACACATGAAAAAAAGAAAACTACAGATCAGGATATCTTATGAATAAAGACGCAAAAACCCCCAATAAACTATCAGCAGGTCATATACAACAAATTATGAAAAAAGAACTACACCAAGATCAAGTGGACTCATTACACGTAGGTAAGACTGAATCGACACTTGAAAATAAGCCATTATACTATACCACATCTACAGGCAAAAAAAAAAAAAAAAGAAAAGAAAAGAAAAATCACATGACCACATGTCAATTAGGATAGGAAAAAATTTTGACAAAAACCCAATACCCATCCATGATAAAACTTCTCAGCGAAAATACAGGAGAATTTTCTTCACTAGCTAAAACATCTACAAAAAAATACAGTTTGCATCATGCTTAATGGTGAGAAACTGAATAATTTCCCCTTGGGTTCAGGAACAAGACAAGATGCCCCTACTCCCCACTCCCATTTAACACCATGCTAGAATCCTAGCTCATGCAAGAGGACAAAAAAAAATTAAGGAAAATTAAAATAAACTACGACTAGGTTGGGCTTATGCCAGCACTACAACATTGCTCTACCATTTAAAAATCTATTAAAGTAATGGATGGCATTCATAGATTCATAGCACAATAAATGACAAGACTCACATGATTATCCCAATAGACGCAATGACATAGTTCTATAAAATTCACTTAAATTCAAGATAAAAACTCTTAACCAACTAGGAATAACCTAATAGCAAGTGTTAAAAAAATAATTGCTTCAAAGGTAAGTCAACAATGGAAGGTTTAAAACATTCCGTTTAAGAGTAAGAATAAGGGAAGAGTACTTTCTGTCACCACTTATATTCAATACTGAACTGTGAAAAAAAGAAAAGAAAAGAAAGGGAAACACTGAAAAGATGGAAAAGGAAATAAAGGAAAGAAGATTGCACATAGAAAGACCAAAAGAATCAACAGTTAAATTGTTGAATTAATGAGAGAGCTAGCAAGATTGCTGGACATGAAATCAATACACACGAGTCTGCGGCATTTCTGTAACCAGCAATAAATGTGTGAAACAAGGAGCCCACAGTTCTCCATAGCAACAACAATAACAAAAATACAAGAAAAAAAATGTAACCAAAGATGAACAAGATCTTTAGAGAGAATACTAAGCGCCATGGAAAGACATTGATCGTGTGTGTGTGTGTGTGTGTGTGTGTGTGTGTGTGTGTGTGTGTGATATTTTTGTGACTATTGAGAACGATACTTTTCTTAAAATAATACATTCTAACATTAAAAAGTACCTAAATGTTGAGGGAAATACCCATGCTCATGGATAGGAAAGCTTAGAATAGAGGGTTATAAACTCTCTGTGATTAATCTCTTCAAAGCCATCTCCATCAAAATCCCCGCAGTGTTTTGAAGAACTTGGGAAGACAGTTATAAGCAATGTGTGGAAACACGAAGGCTCATATCAGCTAGACTTCTATGAAGATTAAGAACAAGGCCATGTCGGGTAAGGGGACGGAGGAATTGTCCTCGGAAATGCCAGCCCTTGTGAGGCTCGAGTCACACAGGACACCGTGAGTTTGATGCCGTGAGAAACAGACGAATGCGGCTGAGCAGAGAGCCCGGGAACAAAGCTGTGAACGTGTTACAAGGGCGTTCTGTGACCGTGTGTGCGCGTGAGGGGCTGGAGCTGTGAAGAAGAGGCCCAGAACGGCCACCGGGTACGACCGTGGAAGGAAGCGCAACAGGATCCCACCTCCAATCAGAGTCGGAAATGCATTTCAGCGCAAGTCACAATCTTCCGGTGAAGCCCAGGCACAGGACACATAACAGGCGGTCGAGGGGAAGGTCCTCATGAACTCGGGACAGGACAGGTCTGTCTGCTCCGCCTGGGACCCTCTCCCCGTTTCCTTGGCATCTCCCACCAGGGGTAAGGGTGCCGGGAGACAGGGCGACAGAGACGGTGAGGCTGGCGCAGCAACCACTGGACACCACGCGCGAGCAGGACGGGGTTTCCACTGACCCCATGACCGAGACCGCAGCCACGGCCACAGCCACTCGGGCACAGAGGCCTGTGCGCCTGGTGGGAAGCCAGCCAGGCGGCGACAGGAGGGGACAGCTCCACAGGACCCCAGCGGCCCCAGAGCCAGCCTACCCGCCGTGACGCAGACGTGCTTAGTTAGCGCTTCTGTTCTTTCTTTCGATCTTGATGTTTTAAAATGCAGCTTCTCCATTTTCAGTTAACAAATAAAGTAGTGGCTGATGTTTTATATTTTACATAGCAGAATTTCGTAACTTTTGACAGTTTTGTCGTATCTCTGGCAAATATCTATCTCCCCTGGGTTGGAGAGGACATGTGAATCCCGCCTCTGCTGCCCCCCACATTCTGTTAGGAGCGTGAGGACAGACTTCCCCTGTCTCGGAGAAGAGGCTGTCAGAGACGGCTCCAGGGCTGGTGGCCGACGCTCTAGAGATGAGCAGAAAGAAAGGGAGCTGAGACAAATTTGGAGGTCAGAGAGAGACTTCGGGGAAAGGCAACTGCCTGAGGAAAGCGCGAGCCAAGAACCAGCATCCCAGGTGTGAGATTATACACAGTCTGGTTCTAGATTCAAATCCCGGCTCTCTCAGTCAGCAGGTTTGTGATCTAGTGGGAGGGAAGTAACCCCTGACCTTTCAAATCTGTTCCTCAAGGGGTCTATAAGAATCAGAAATAATGGTGCAAAATGCCCAGCACGTAGTAGGTGTTCTGTGTTAGCTATGATTGTTACTGACAAAGGACGGGGTACCTTGTCTCCTCCATGTGCTTGGAGAAGGACCCTGCCTTTGCCACTAGTCACTTTGTAGTCTACCCTTGACTCAGTGCTTGCATTTCCACATTGGTCGTAACACATGTGTCCGACGTGAGTGGGCCCGCTTCAGGGCTCCGGACGCTGTCCTATTTCTCTATGTCCCCATCCGTGCACCAATCCTGTATGTCTCCTCATTGTTTCAGCTTTATTGTGCAATGGAGCTAGCGGAAGGAGTCCTTGTTTCTCAAAATTGCCTTAAATATTAGTGGCAGGTTGTGCTGTTCACACCCCACCAGCAGGTGAGTGTCCATCCACCCCCTTCCCCTAATCACCATGGGGGCTGGCAACTGGCCGACGCAACAGAGAGTGGTAGAAGTGACACCTCTGGGCCTTCCAAGGCTGAGTCACATAAGGATGCGGCCTCAGCCTGCGACACGTGCCTCGGAGCCTGGAGCCAAGATGTAAAGTCGCTGGCATGCAGTCCAGTGACCCTGACAATGCGGAGACACGTCCAAGGAACAGACCTAATGCCATCCTCAGCAGGTTGTGTCCAGAGAGCCCAGGCAGCAGATGTGAGTACAGGCCATTCTAGATGATTCTGGCTGGCATGCAGCCTCCAAGCTGGGGAGCTGACCCCCAGGAAAGCTAAGAGGAGCTGCACCCACCACACACTGTCCAGATTGCAAGTTGCTGGGCTAAACAAAGGCTTGGAGCCACCAAGCTTCAGGGTGGCTTCCTACATAGTCAAAGTAACCAGAACAATAGCCGTTGCTTCCCTAAGCCTGTCACATTCAAAAGAAAGAAAGAAATAAGGAAGGAAGGAAGGAAGGAAGGAAGGAAGGAAGGAAGGAAGGAAGGAAGGAAGGAAGGAAGGAAGGAAGGAAGGAAGGAAGGAAGGAAGGAAACCTTCAGGGACATTTGATAGAATTGCTTTCCTTTGGGGATAAATGTGGACCTTTCAACACCGAGCCTTCACACCAGCATGAGTCCCACACCGAGTCCTTCCTGCGTATCTGCCAGACCGATATGTGTTTTCTTCCCATTTATAGCTGAAAAGAGCTGACCTGTAGGTATTTTTCCTAATAATAAACATCTTTGTATGTCTATGCTCACCGCACTTTGTCAGGAGGTATTTCATAAGCACCTCTGGAACTGGTTTGCTAATATTAACATGTTTTGGTGCATTTTCATAGAGAGATTAGCATGTGATTTTTTAATGTTTATTTATTTTTGAGAGAGAGAAAGAGAGAGAGAACAGGAGAGCTGGGGTACAGGTGCAGAGAAAGAGGGAGAAAGAAAATTCCAAGCAGGCTCGGTGCTGTTGGCACAAAACTCATGAACTGTGAGATCATGACCTGAGAAGAAACCAAGAGTTGGACTTGTTTTTAATGTCTTTATTTACTTTTGAAAGAGAGAGAGAGAGAGAGCACCAGCGGGAGAGGGCAGAGAGGGAGACACAGAATCAGAAGCAGGCTCCAGGCTCTGAGCTGTCAGCACAGAGCCCAGTGCAGTGCTCCAACTTGTGAACTGAGATCATGACCTGAGCCAAAGTCAGACACTTAACCGACTGAGCCCCCCAGGCGCCCCCAAGAGTCGGACATTTAATGATTGATCCACCCAGGCAGGTTAGCATGTGATTTTTTACTGTTCCCTGAATTTGATATCAAGGTCACACAGACCATGTAAAATGAATGTCTCACATCTGTCCCCTCTCTACTCTCTCACAGTTGGGATGTGTATCCCTGAAATATTTCCTGGAACCTGAATATAAAAGTCTTCAGGTCTGGTATTTAAATTACCAATACAATAGCTTTAATGTTCAAGGCATATTTAAATTGTTTATTCTTGTTTTACTTTACATACATTTTAAATTCTATAAGAAGTAGACTAAAATATCTCATTTGTGTGTGATTCTTGAGTAATAGCTTACCCCGTACAAAATCCTAAATTAAGCATTATTTTCTCCTAGTGCTTAGGTGTTTTGTCTTGTGGCTTCTGTTGTTTCCGTTGACACTTGGCTGTCGTCCCAGCTGTGGTTCTTACAAAGGCGACCTGTCCCTCTCGCTTCTAAAACTGTCTCCAGTCTATGGCGCTCTGCTGTCTCATTGTAACGCGTCTGCATGCAGATCTGTGGGGTCGTCACTCCCTCCTGGGGCTCATTGAAGTAACTGAATAGGACTTGTTTTGGTTTTTCGTGTACTATACATTCTTCTTTTATTTTCTCTCCTTCTTAGCCCCTTCCCCACAGTCGAAGAAGGCCTGGTGAACTTTGTCAGACAGAGTGACACTGGCCAGAAGACCGAGGGACCCAATGGAGAGCAAGGGACGTCTCATGTGAGCAGTCCACAAACAAGTGTAGGGACGTAACTTCACTGGTGTGCAGTCCCCCTGGAGTACGACTGGCTGGGACACAAGTGGAGACTCGCAGGCTATGTGATGAGCACAGCGACGGGGCCCCGTCCAAAACACACACGGCATCAGGCGTGACCACAGGTGTGACCACAGGCGTGACCACAGGCGTGTGCTGGCCCAGGCAGCCCTGCTCTTGTCCCGAACCCCTGAGTTCTTCTAGACTTCGGACAACTCCAGAATAAGTTCAAATCCATCCATCGTTCTCTCTAGAAATTGCGATCCCCATGAGTAAATAATTTGCTGGGTAAATTCACCAAAATGGATTCAATATTCTAACAGTAAATATGACCTGCTCACCCAGAGTTTGGGAAGGTGGGTTACCAGAACTAAGGATTTGAGGGGAGGCAGGGAACTGGGATTTGTCAGACATCGGCCTTGTACCGGGCCCTGCCTTTGACACTAACCCGACCACAGGCACAGGCACATGCAGACGTGTGCTGTCGTCCTGACCCGGACAGGTGGCCGGTGTGAGATGCCGAGCCTGGTGCACCTCCAGCTCTCGAAGCTCCGAGCCCCTCACCAGGTCCTCCATCAGCATCACCTCTGAATAGAGACTCGGGGCCTAGGGCTCTGCCCTGTAACCCTGCCATGGACCAGCTGAGCCTTTCACTTTTTTCTGAGCCTCAGTTTGCTCATCTAGGAAGGGGAAGAGGCAAAGATATTGAGGCCCCCGTGGGGGGCTATGGTCAAAATCCAACAAGGCCCTTGACAAGCAGGGAAGAGATAAGTTGTCAAGAGCCACACATGGAAAGCACTGGAGATGTCACTGGAAATGCCGACCAGCGCTTCCCAGGCCTGCTCTGTATCAGATCAGAAACGACGTGCCCATGAGAGAAATACCTTGGTGCAAGAGGCAGGTATTGGGCACAGAAGGGAGGGACTGCAAGCCTGGAGAGAGGCAATGTGTGTAGTTGTTGATTTTACAAATCATGAAACATAACAGCAAACATAAAGCAGGCGTTTCCTGCCCGGATCAAAAGTGGAGTCCAGGGGCGCCTGGGTGGCTCAGTCGGTTGGGCGGCCGACTTCGACTCAGGCCGGCTCAGGTCGGCCCAGGCTCGCCCTCAAGGAGCCGGGGGGCTGCTTACTGCTGGGGCCCAAATAGCAGTTTTCGCAGGACCGGGAGCCCCATGAGCATTCCCAGAAAATGACTGCAAAGCTGCCACAGTAAAGCTGGGCAGACGCTGGGAAGACGCGTGCTGTCTGCCCTTGGGCTTGTAAACCAGCAGAAAGCCCAGGACTTCTGTGCCTGTCAATCCAGCTTCCAGCCATGAAGAGACCCTAAAGACCTGCATTTGCAAAGAGCACCTGATCTGAGTTTCTCCACTTCTGTGTCCAATGCCTCCGACCCTTCCCTGTCCTCACTGCCAAGGACTGTGCCTGCCGCGCAGCTCGCCCAAGAAACATGCATGAAGGGAAGGAGGAAGGGAAGAATAGCATCTTACTTCCAGAACTCGGCTCACATCCTATGGTCCTCTGGTTGCCATTTAGTTTATCCAAACAGAGACAGTCTCACAAGGCCCAGAGACGACCCAAACGTGGCCCAGGGGATCTGCACACCAGCCCATTTCACAGGGCTTGATGGAAACCTTTACTCCACACCTTGTGTGCCATTCTGGGCTCTCAGCACCAGAGTTAGAAATACTTCAACAACATGCAAACTTGAAGAGCGATATTTCTTTCAGATCAAGAACATGGGCTACACGGACAAGGGAGAGAAGGAAATGCACAATCTGTTCCATCACATTTTGTAATGGTTTTCTTTCTTCTTTTCTGTTTTCTCTTCCCAGCGGTTCTAAGATGTATTAGGCTGCTTATTGGCCACGATGTACTTATATAAAGAGCTTTCATATCTTGTGCAGCTCAGTGTCTCCAACAGAAATCTATTTGTTGTGACCAAGTAAGAACAATATTTTTGCCAGGGAGTATCTGCTACATTGCATTAGTTTTATTTGGAGGAAGAAAGCATTTTTGTCTCTGAATCGCAGTAGATTTGATTTCTTTGCTTAACTCTGAAAACATAGATTGACAGATTGGCTTAAGAAACCTTTATGGAGTTCAAGGGATTAAAGCAAGGAATACCTGTAAGTGCATGCTACGAGAACATAAATAAAATAAAGGAATGACGTTGGTTACTTTTGCATTAACAAACATTTCCCTTTCTTGGAAATTTTGTTTTCCTTTGCAGTGAAGACTGAATATATACGATTTACATCAGACAACTTTCCAGGACGTTTTTTCTGAGTATAGACTCTCAGGGGTCATAATTCATCCTCCTTTCTAATCTCTCTTTTTCCTCTCCTAACACACACCACTCCTGTACCTTTAAGCATCTGGGACATTTTTGCAGGCAAGGTGGTTCTTAAATTATTAAAACAATAGGAAGACTAGAGAGGATGTGCACATTTCTCATTTACTAGTTAAATAAAATGGATGCCTCCCAATCAGTTGTGAGGCAGAGCCAAAGAATTTGCCACCCACGGCAACACGTGTGCAGTAAGTCACTTTACGCACTCCAGTGGAGATTCGAGTCACGTGAATGAGCCACTTGTAAAGTCAACAATGACTGCCTGAAAGGCATCAGAACTTACCAGATAATGCTGACAATGTTTCATTTTCATAAATGTTGATCTGTCCATCCATCCATCCATCCATCATTTATCTCCTATTATCTCTCTATCCATTCATCTATCTATCCACCCATCCATCTGCCTTCTATCCATCCATCCATCCATACATACATACATATTTTCTCCATCTGTCGTCTGCCTATCTATTCATCTTATCTTTTACATGCACATGCCATTTGCACAGAGCACTGTTACATATAATCAGACAAGTAAGATCCTGAAGTAAAATCTTTCCAACAGTCAGCAGTGTCTCCCCCTCTGGGATGTGAACCCATCAAAGGCAACATTACACTATTTGGCTAGTGGTCAGCACGGTGTCCAGCCCATGGTAGGGGGTGCTCCATACATGTTTCCTGATGGAAGAACACCCAACGATGCATTGCAGGGGCTCAGATGGCAATAGTCAGTCAACTGTTGGTTCCATGTAGTTATTGACAACATAGGTCATTTGCCAGGTTTACCCTGCAGTGTTATGACCAGGTCGCATGATGATTCGTGAAACGGTTCGTCGTTGGAGGTTTGCAGAAACTACATATCTTCGGGGCTTCTGCGAATCCTCTTAGACTATAGCATTAGAAAATTAGATCTGAAACTCAGCCAGTAGTGCATCCTTGATTATAATTACAGTTAATAGATTTAAGGAGAAGGCATCTTACATTCAAAGCTTCTGCCCTTGAGTGGTGGAGAGCACCCTTCTTTGGAGCTTGGAATGCCAGAGTAAGCCCTGAGGCTTCCTCACACATCCCAGGCCCCTGTGCGCTGCTCACACCACGGGGTGTCCAGCCAGGAAGCTCGGAGAACGGGCTGCCTTCCCGTATGTAAGTGGGGCTTCTTCCTTTCAAATATCAAAAGACAAAAGGAGGCTCCTGGTCCCTTTTCTGAATAAGAAACAGCATACAAATACTTGTACATCTATACCTCTGTCTGGGTAGGTATCTAGGACACTTTACCAGCAAGACAGAAGGAAAACTAAAGAAAAGCGATGTCGATAGTTTTCTCAAGTGTGAAAGGCTGGGGGGCAGCAGCACAGGCTGTTTACAAAGCTGAATGTGATGGGCAACTTTCAGAATAGAGAGACAGAGAGAGAAATGTTTCTTAAATCTAGAGAGAGAAAAGAGAGAGATTCAGAGAGACACAGAGATAGAGAGACAGATAGGTGAAGAGACAGAGAGAGAAGCTCACATCACACAGGCGCGAGGTAAGTGTCTTTGTCCCGAATGTCAGAACAAAGTACCACACAGCAGGGGGCTCTCACAACAGGGATGTCCTCCTCACGACCGTGGATGCTGAAAGCATAAGATGAAAGCACCTGCATGGTCAGGTGACACCCTGCTGGCTTCTGGTGTCCTCACGCCACGCGGCAGAAAGAAGGTGGGCTTAGCTCTCCTGCCTCTTTTCACAAGAGCACTAATCCCACACGAGGGGGCCGTCCTCACGACCGGCTCACCTCTCAAAGGCCCGCGTCCTTACATCGTCACCTCAGGGGTTGGGACTTAACATATGATGGGGGGGACACATTCAGTCATAGTGGCGTTATTACACATCACCCCTGCTGTAGATGGAATGTTTCTATACCCAAAAAATCCATGCAGGCTCTCAGCCACCTTAGCCTCCTGCCTTTTAAGGCAAAGAATGAGCCTGAGCTGGAACCCTCTACCACGCGCCCTGCACAGAGACACAGAGACACAGAGACACAGAGACACAGAGTGGAGGTGAACCTCCTTCCACCTTTTCTACTGGGTCCTGGACTCCTTCCAGACGCCTCCGCGCCCAAGCGACCCAGCCTGGCGGTGAATGGAAAAGGCAGCAACTTCCACACCAACCCAGCACCACCCCAGAACCCCCCAGGCCTCCCCGGCCCAAGGCCCAGTTAGAAAGGCTCCCCCGCTCCCTGCAACCCAGCGCCAGAGCCCAAACCTTCGGGCTCAGTGAGGAAACCATCTAGAAAAGACGTGACCTTTGGGTCACAGAGAGATGAAAATCGCTGGCTATTTGTTTCCTCTTTGGATAAATATTTAAATGCCGGAAGACCCCAGGGCTCTGCGTAGACATGCCGCCCGCCCCTGCATCCTGTCCCCCTTGACCACCAGGGCCAGGTGGACGAAACGTCACCACGTAGACCCCACGTGGACAAGATGGTGAATGCCAGAGAGCACGTGATCTAAACCTCGCCGTGCTCTCACCCTCAGGAACCAGGACAGAGTACAACCACACGGCGTCCCCCGTCCTCTCCACTCGCCCTGCCTTGTGAGTTCTGCCCTCCAGTTCTGCTCCAATGCCTTTCCTGGCCACTGAGAAGGGCCACATACAATGATTATCTCTTTAACTTGGAGGAACTGAGAAAATCAGAGACAGGTAAAACGGGGGGGGTCTCCCTATCGGTACCACATCTTCCATTAAGGGGTGTTACAGTACAACCGGTAAGACATGCTGTGCTGATAGAAGCTTCTAGCCAAATTCCATGAACTCTGACCCCTTCCCACGTTAAAGAACACAGCTCGATAAGCATATGGGGAGACAGACCAATAAACAGAAAGATAAAACCAACTTTTGATTATCTGCGTTCATGGAAGGACAACACAGAGAAGTCAAAACCACAAGGCACCCAAACTCATTTGAAGATTTTACGTGTTTGTCTTTCTGGGCCATAGCTTGAAGGAGAGAGGGGGAGAGAGACCCCGAGTGGGGAGAGAGGAAGGAAGGAGAAAAATAAAGTACTGTCATTTGTTTTAAATGCTTAAATATTAAACAGAAAAATCTGTTTCCTCTTCCTTCTGGAGGGGCGAACTCGCAATGAGATCTGGTCGCAGGGGACCAGCCACGTCTGCAGCCACACGGACCTGGCGCCAGTCCTGAATGAGCGGCGGAGCACGCGGAGCCGCCGTGGGGAAGTCAGCTACTCGCCCCGGTCCCAGCTTCTCCCCCAGAGAGATACAATAACAATCCCCACCCTCGGGGGCCGTGGGGGTCAACAGGCACAGCCTGGTGACTATTGCCCCAGTCCGTGGGTGTGGGAAGTTCCATGCGCCCCAGTGTAATATGCGCCCCCCGCGCCCCCAGGCTCCTGCTCCCCAGAGCTGAGCCCCTTGCACGGCGTGTGCGGGAGGCGGTGCGCCGTCCTTCCCCCTCCTCACAGGCCCCAGAAGCTGCTCCTTAGGGTGCTTCCTGTCCCAGCCGCCCTTGTCTTTACCAGATGTAGGAAGTGGGAAGCCAGGGAGCACCTGGTGTACCCCACCGGGCCCCACCCATGGAGGGACTGTCCACTGTGGGGACAGGGCAAGATGGGACACCAGGCTCAGGTGACCCAAGCCCAAGCACGCCTCAATTCCACGCAGCCCTAGATGCTCTGTTCACCTTGGACCTCCCTGAGACTCAACTCCCTTTCGTGCAAAAAGGGGATTGATAATTCTGAGTTGCTAATGTGCGCCAGGAGGTTTGAAACCCCTGGCCTGGGCTACAAGGTGGGACTGACGTGTTGTGACGTGTCATAGCCTGTGTCACAGCTCGCCGACCATGTAGGCTGAGGCTCCTTGTGTGAACTGTCCAAGCCCCGGGACTGAGAATACAGCCCATGGAATGGTAGTTGTCATTTCTATCAGCGTTACTATCGTGATGACAAGGGTTCAAAACTTGACTAATTATTGGGCGCTTGGTGGCTCAGTCAGGGAAGCAAGCATCTGGCCTCAGCTCAGGTCATGATCTCACGGTTCGTGGGTTCGAGCCCCACATCGGGCTCTGTGCTGACAGCTCAGAGCCTGGAGCCTCTTTCAGATTCTATGTCTCCCTCTCTCTCTGCCCCTCCCCCATTCATGCTCTGTCTCTCAAAAACGAAATAAAAACAGTAAAAAAAAAAAAAAACCAAAAACCTCAGTTAATTAGGTCGTAAAGAAGGAAAGACACACTCAGCCTGCCTCCGGATCCCTCCTAGGTGTTCATGAAGCGGTTCCGACCGAGTGCCGGCCCCTCCAGCCCTTCCCTGGCTGTCTGGAAGCTGGAATTTCCGTTATGATGTGATCCTGGTTCTATCCTGGGGGCACCTGCCTTCAGGGAGGTAAGAGCGCAGGGGCCCTGGAAGGCCCCTGACGGCCCGGCCACACCGAGGGGGCATCAGGCCTGGGCGAGGGCGCTGCTCAAGCTCGCTCTGCGTCTGGCGCCTCCCCACCTTTGTGTTTTTCTCCTCGTCCTCCGTCCTTTCTCTTCTGACTGGAGCTCTGGGGCCGCCTGGCATCTGGCTCGCAGCCTCATTCAGTGCCCCCTCAGCTCCGCTCCGTCTCCCCGCCCCCGAGGGTCCAGTCCTGTCCACCACTTTGCTCTCTCGTGCTCCGATGGGCCCCCTCTTGTCTTCTCGACTCAAGGCTGTTGGGAAATGTGAAAGGCCAAAAGCCGAACCTGGCGGAGACGAGTCAGGAGCTGTCTCGGCCACTGAAACCCGAGCTCGGAGCCACGGCTGGAGTAGACGGAGCTCAGCCCCACGGCCCCAGCAGGTCAGAAGGGCCCCCCAGCAGAATCTGATCACAGCAGTAACAGCAATCACAAGGAATAGTGATAAACTGACGGTTTTTACACACTGACTATGCTCCAGGCACGGTCCAAACATGTCTCAAGAATTTCTTTAATCCTCATAGAGTCGGAGACTGAACTCGGAGGCCCCAAGGCCAGGGGTGCGTTAGCGGGTCGTTCAGCTTGGCTGCCACGGGGGAGGCGAGGAACACGACGGGCTTTGCAGTCAGACCTAGATCCGCTTTCTTACGGGCACAAGAGGGAAGTGGCAAGAGCCTGTGTGGACGTCAGCAGCCCCCACACCAGTCCTGGAGACTCTGGGCCTCCTGCTCTCGTCACGAAAGTGAGTCGGACTAGACCGTCTTCATGTCTGGTTAAGGCCCGTAGATCTCCAGGGACGTACACTTCTGTGTCGAGAGGCCTGCGCCTGACTGGGCACCGGGACCTTCCCGTGAAGTGGGAACAAGTTAAGAACCAGCATGGCTCTGGACGAATGTCTGTGTCACACCTCTGTCCACCCTGATACACGTGTCAGGTGCATTAGAAATCGATGCTTCTCACCAGTATGTCCAGCCCCCACTTGGGGACATAGGACGGTGCCTCCTTCCTCTTGGAAGTTAGACGTGGCCACGTGACTCACTTTCACCAGTGAAGTGTGCACACAGTAGCTGTGTTTCTTCTAGACAGATGCCTTCAAAACTAATCCATGATTCACCATTTCTCCTTCCTCTTGTCTCCTGGAAGATGGCATTCCAGAGCCACTGCCCACCAGCAAGGGACACATGCATGAGCAAGAATACACCTCTGACAGTCGGGAGGTGCTTGTTATGCGGCATAACCCAGGCTATGCCCGCTGATACACTGAGCATCTCGCAGCACCAGGCACAGTTCTAGGCCAGCCAGTTGTGAAGCAGCTGGTGAGGCAGCTGCCGCCTAGAAGTCCCAGAGAGCAGGACGACCTGAAAAGAAACCTGACAGGGCATCAGTTCTTTCAAAAAGACAGCTGAGGAACTAAAAGAGACAGGAAGGGACATCCTGAGACCATTGCTGTGGAGGGCGGTGCTCGGGAAGAGCTGGTGTCCAGCTCTGTGTGCGGCCAGCAGAGGAGACCTGCCACCCTCTCAACGGCACGTGACACAGACAACACAGCATGTGTGGAAGGGACTCTGATTGTGTGTCCACCACATGCACCGGCCAGTCCTGTCCGCAATGAGGACAGTCACGACCCCGAACAGGCAGGAGAGGAGAGGCCACCATGAGCTTTGGCTCTTTTGTGCAGCCCCTGGGGTGTTTCTCCGAATGACCATCTGCTACACGCTGGACCGACCGACCGACCGCGTCCCCAGTGCATATCTGTGAACAGAACTGGCTACCGGCGGGAGGGATTCGTGCAACAGCCCTTCCGGTCTTTCATCAAGCTTTCGCTTGCAGGGCTGCTCCCTGCACAGCTACTTGGCCAGTCGAGCCTGCAGTTCTGGGTCTGGGCCGAGATGTGGGGCAGAGGGGGTGCCCGTGAGGACACCAGGGACACCCAGCAATGATGGGGCGTGGGGGGGCCTGCCATGGCCTCTGCTGAGTCAGCTGACCCGAGCCCCACCCACCCGCATGGGCACTCAGGCCTCCGGCAGCCCCGCCCCTCGCGTCCGCACTCGGCACAACACGGCACTGACCAGGCAGCAGTGAAACCACCAACATTTTACATTCTGAAATGAATTTTTTTTAACGCACAGTCCTTTTTAATTCCGTTTCTAATTACTGCACTGTATACAACCCGGAATGGTGGTGAATTGATAAAATATGCAAATGAGCCAACAATTCATAGAATATATTAAAATTTCCATTTAAACTGTTAGTTAAGCTGTACACATTTGTAAATGTAAACATTAACCCTCAGGAAAAATATTTTTTCAACCACAGCGTAATTGGGAACTCCACGATCGTATATAACAGAACAGGATCGTCACACAGAAGGGCACCCTGTCGCTGTGAGTTAAAACAGAACATTTCCACGGAGTTCTTGCTCCCTCTGAGCCGCTCCCCCCGCACTTCCTCTGGGTCTCGGTAAAGGCATTCCGTTCTCTCCTCTCGCTGGACAGCTATGCCTCCACCTCCTTAGCCAGGAGGCCACGCACCAAAGACAAGAACCAGGCCCCCGTCTCCTTTGCATCCCTCCTATGACCCCCTCTGCGCCGAGCAGGTGCTTGCTGGGGTCCCATGGAAGTTGAACAGTTGGAGAATGAACTGAACTGAATGGAATTGGATGGAATTAGTTTACACACGGTGCTGTGATATCTGTGGATTTCCATTTTATTTTTTAAAGTTTATTTTGAGAGAAGGAGAGAGAACACATAGAGGAGGGGTAGAGAGAGAGGGGGAGACAGAATCCCAAGCAGGCAGCCCAGAGCTGAATGTGGGGCTCAAACTTACAAACCGTGAGATCATGACCTGAGCCGAATCAAGAGTCAGACACTTAACCGACTGAGCCAGCCAGGTGCCCCATGGATTCCCACTTTAGAAGCTAAATAAGTATATCCACACTTCCTCCTCTCCTGCCTGTGCGCAGAAATGCCTCAGGCCAGCCCATGTGCAAGCAGGACTGAGTAGATTACGGAGTGTCCAGGGGCTGGAATCATCCATGATCTAAATAAACAAGACTGCACATCTACCCCATCTTCCAATCTAGGAGGGTGTCTACACCCTGTGCCCGGACGAATCTGTTAGCACAGCTCCCTACCACCACCACCCAAATCACCTTCACACAGATGCTCTAGGCCAACAGGAGCCCAAGTGATGACAGACAGTCTGCAAAAAGGCTACTGCTTCCCCTCATTCCCATCAGTTTCTCCAGAATCTTGTTAGAATTTATATCAGGAAAACCCTGTCTTCCATGAAAAACATATCTGACCATGAAAAACACACAACTCATTCCTGCCTAGTTTTGCCCGTGCTGCTAGAAAGTGTGGGGCTAAACGGAATGTTCTAGAACAGGCATCCTGCATCACACCAGTCCTTGGTGGGCTATTGCCACTTCTCTACATTCGTCTCCTTGGGTCCCTTTTTACTACATTCTCTACTGGCGTGCATTGGAAATAGACACGAGTTCCTCTTGATAATGAGGAGAAATAATGAACAATCAAAACAGAACAAGCATCTGAACGGCCCTAAAACCGCGGAGCAGCAAGAGCTGTGTGCATCCAGATGTTACAGCGGGTCCCACGGATCCTTCATGTGGGGTCAAGACACACAGAGCAGACACCTCACAGACCATACTGGGGAATAAGCCTCGTTTCAGACTGCAAAAAGACAAACGATCTGGCAGATAGCGTTAGTGATTTTCCCAAAGGCCAGGGAATTAATGATCTATAAATAGGAACCACACTCCCACGGTTCATCACATTCTCTAATCATTTCCTCAGGAGGCAGATCAGTTATTAAGGTGCAGGGAGGAAGGAGCCGCCAGGAGGGCGTCACCATCATCGCGTGAGGACACACTGTGCGCGGGTGATGGGACGCACGGGCCACTTCCGTGGTTCCGGGCTCCTGCGGCCACCCACGGTCTGGAAGCAGACGACCCTCCTTCTGACGTGTTGTCAGTAGGTCAGTAGAGCCTGAGGCTACGTCACGTGCCCACTCACTCACCCGCTTGACCCCATCACGTGGACATTCTTTCCTCCCACATCATCGCAGGAAGGAGAAGGGTGAGTACAGACCAATAATGTTATTTTGTGTCCGCAGGTCTCTTTATAAACTCAACTTTATCCTAGGTACGTACGTATAGGGAGAACATAGTATATACAGGGCTTGGTGCTCCCCGTGGCTTTAGTGTCCACCTAGGTCTTCAGACACAGGGGGACAGGTGGACAGTGTGCCACGCAGTAAGTCCACAGAGCCGGTGGCATTATTCTCATTTCTTAGATGAGACTCACTCTGCAGAAGCTCAGAAATGAGCAGCTTGTAAAGTTGTAAAGCCAGACTTTCCGGGCCACTGCAAGCCCCAGGTTTTCCTCTAGAAGATGCTGGGGAGCTCAGGAAAATCTCCGTGACATTAAATGTCCTGGTGATCACGTGATTCATGCGCCTCATTCTTCCGCTAACCGTGGGGGGTGGTTAGAAGGGGAAGCTGTCCATTCCAGAAGCCGAGAAATCAGGGTCAGGAGGTGTAAGTGCCTCGTCTGGGCCCAGCGTGTGCTATGACATCAGTGCTCAGGCTTGTCCGTGCCTGACCTACCGACACACGGACTTCTGTCCCAGAGACACCCCCCCCCCACCAGGGAAGCACGGGGTCAAATGTGTCTGTTTGCAGATTATTCTTCTGTGATTTCATGCCTCTTTCCCCTGCACTGGACTTCTTAGCTGAATATTACATTTCAAAGGTTTGAATAAGCCCTTAGTGGAAACACACCTTCTCCTCCAGATGCAATTCCGATACCTCCAACCTGTGCGCCACGCTCCTGAGCCTCATGAACACGCCCTTCCTCCTGACCGTTTAATAAGAGAGCAGAGTCAAGAAAATGTAACAATTCCTGGAAAGAGGAGGTTAAGTGAATGCCTGATGGCCTTAGAGCAATTAAGACTCTAGCAGAAAGTTCGAGCAGCCCTAAACCCGCCTGTCCCCAAGTCCCTGAAATCCCAGTACCCCCCCCAGAAGAGACTGACATATTTCCAATGACAACGATGATGAATATTCAGCAGCATAAACACCATTGGCATTTCCAAATCAATATTAATGGAAACCCTCGGGCAATCAATAGGCTGAGGGTAAACCTTCATCGACGCAGCAGCCCCCCATCCCTGCCAATTTCTAACCAATCCAGGTATTTACAAACTCTTCCTTGACATGAGCTAAGCCTTTAAAAGCATATTGGAGGATTTCCTTCTTTTCTTGTATATTAATGTACATGGTAGCCACTCCCAGCGTCTGTAACGCAAACACATAGAGCCGGACACTCGTCTGAGATTCTGGTTAAACGCGAGAAAACTGAGCGGGCTGTTTTCCCTTTGAATTCGTGTAAGTGTGACTGGGCTCCAGTAGGCAGCCCCGATGAGATCCGAGCCAGTATTCCTGGGGGTCGCTGGCTAGACAGGAAGCAATGAGACGCCTACCGGGGGCCACGCAGGTTTGCCAGTTAACCTGCCAAGTGGTCTACACTAGCCTTTAACCTCTTCGTACTGCCTTCCTCCCCTGGAAGTCAGGGATTCCTCGGGTACGTGGTGGCGCTGCCTCACGGTAAGGGGCCCGTCACACGGACAGGGCTCCGCCCACGGTGCCCGTCCTTAGTAATCCGTCTGGAACGCGTTTGGCTCCAGAGACCTAAGTGGTGGTCCGTGCGTCCAGGCTGTGACACAGCGGGTAGCAGGTGCCTGGGCACGAGTCTGACAGCGGAGGTAACATGGCGGCCAGGAGCCGCCCCAGGGGGGCCTTGGGTTTTCCACAAGTTGTTACTCTTCCCTTTGGGGAAACTGTAAGGGAAACCTCACTTTAACGGGGTTTTGCAGCTCTCCATGGAGTGTCGGAGAAAGAATAAAAAGCGAGAAGAAAGGAGTTGAATTAAATAAACCCAGAGGCTCCTTCTAATTAAGATTGCCTTTTTCTGGGCTCCCTGTTGCCGTAGGGAAACCCACAAAGACAATAAGGGTAAGTCAGTCAATTATGTGCCTTTCACGACAAGGGTCTGACTTAGGAATTCCAACTATCTGGACCAACCCGTACCCGAGCAGGTTATAAAGACAGAGGGAGTTATGTCCGACCATCCGAGAGAAGGGCAAAGGGAATGTGAGCCTCCTGAGGCCATCCATCCAGGCAACCCAGACTTGGGCCCCAGGGAACCAAGGAGATTTGAGACATTTTGAGATTGAATGGTGTCCTTGCCTGCAGTCCTAACCAGCAGGGTTGGAAAGCCTGACCCCATGTGAAGGGCGCTGGGATCAGAGATGCTGGGTAACGTGTCCAAGGTCACACAGATAACAAGTAGCAGTGGCAGCAGAGGAATTCGAATCCGTTGTACTTGCGACCTCGGAGCTTACGGATGACCCCCGCTGCGACAGTGAGAAGGACCCGCTGAGCCTGACAGGGTGGGAATTGAGCGCAGGTGCCGGCAACCGTTTCCTATCAAAGTTACGCACCGAACCTCACAGCCTTGTGTTCCCGAACATTCCTGCAGGATAAAAACTCCCATTTGTGTTCGTGAAAGGAAACTTCGCTGGGGGAGAAAAGAAGGGGGGAGAAAAAAAACACATCAGTTCTGCGTCTAAATTGAAGTACGGAGAAAATATCCTGAGCTGAGTAACTCAGGAATCAGTTTTTTCCCCCAGAGAAAACAGGTTCCTTATGAGAAACAAGCCTGAAATGTCTGCACCTGCAACAGCTTCCATAAAGGGCTTTTTGTCCTGACCAGGTGGGGAGGGACCGAGAGCGGATCCGCGGTCGGTGGGTAAACAGTGACATCTAGTGGCCCATTAAATTAACCAATTACGCTCTCCCCTCAACGACCTACAGAGAAGAAAATGTGTGATAGTGTGTGTTTTGTAATTCAACAGACTTTTACCGAATACTAGAACATGATAGATGTTGTGCTAGACACTATACAACACTCTTCAAGCCTACGGAAATTTCTCCACCCAAACCAAGCCCTGAAAAAGAAACAGAAGGGTATCTGGGGTCTTAGGTCCCCTTGCAAAGGCTCTGGGTGACCCAGCGAGAGGTCAGCCAATTGCAAAGGGAAAATGAAAGGCTGCCTGAGTTCACCACCAAATCAAGGCCCTGGGCGACTGGCTGAGTGCGAATCTCAAAGCCTTCCCTGGGCGTGTGGATAATAAAGGCGTCGGTGCAGGGGAAAGCGAGTTCCCCTGACTTCCCTGCACTCATGAGCACGCCCGCACCCACCACGCTGCGTCCCCTTTCCTGATGAGTTAACTGTCGCCTCCTTCGTTCCTCATACCTGGATCTGGGGAAAGAAAAGACACCCATGCGGGGCACCTGGGTGGCTCAGTGGGTTAAGCACCCGACTTCGGCTCAGGTCACGATCTCACGGTTCGTGGGTTCAAGCCCCACGTCAGGCTCTGTGCTGACAGCTCAGAGCCTGGAGCTGCTTCAGATTCTGTGTTTCCCTCTCTCTCTGCCCCTCCCCTGCTCATGGTGTCCTTCTCTCTCCCAGAAATAAATAAAAAACATTTTTAAAAATTTTTAAAAAACAAAGAAAAGACACCCATGAGACAGGTCATGTGGCTTTCCACCCCAGCTGCCACCTTCTCGTCCTCGGGCAGGTTGTTGACTTCAGTGAGGCTGTGACTGTCTAGAATGAGGTCATTTTACTCCCCTCACACACTGTGAGGAGGGACAGGATCTTCTCTTTTCCTGAGCACGCTCTGTGCACTGGGCCCTCACGCCCGCCCAGCTTGGAGCCACGCGCACGGTCAATCACCCGTGATCGATACCTTCTCTTCCCTTCCCCTCTGCTCCCCCGTCACTAACAGCAGAGGAGGTGGGACCAGATGAACCAGGTCCCCTTCTGCAGAGAGCCGTCCCGTCCTGCTGCAGCTCACAGGCAGGACTTAGGAGCCCAAACAGAACGAGTGGATAAGAGGCTTCCGTGATTTACCGTTAAAGCAGAAAGCCCACGTTTCGGACGCATCGATATAAATTATGCCCCATGACAAAGCTATTAAATCACGAAGTGCTGTGGTTCCTTGACTTTATTTACGAATTTGGTGTTGCCACATAACTTTATTGCTTTCACTCTAGATGGGAGCCTTCCAAATCTCAAGGAGCACCTAGTTTAAGACTAAAGTAACAAAGTACCTTTGACAATTCCAAAATTAGCTTCTTTGGCAACGCCACTCAAAACAGTAACCGATTCAAAATTAATATAACTCTTCTCTTTTCTCTGGTTTAATTAGCCAATGGTTTGCCTGAATTTGTCAGAATGAATTTATGGCATTTGCAACAGTGAGGGGTTTGGTTATCCCCTCACCAAACTGAGCCTGGCCTCTGAGAATAAATGAGCACTCTGCTCGCTCAGAAATGAGGTGAAGGGAGTGTGAAAGATGTAACGTATATGCGACATTTAATTGCAATGTGCCGCCCTGCTAACTAAATAAAAACATCATTTAAAACTCCATCTTTAAAAAGATAAGTAGCAAATGATCAGAGTTCAGATCCCATACTTGTTGGATTTCAACGAACATCTTTTCATTAACCCTGGGGTAGGTCTACACTAGAAGCAGTTAATATTTTCAAATAAAGCAGTTCTTTCTCAAAGATGAAAAGCATTAAAGATTCATGTTACGGATTATACTTCCTACAATAAGAAGAAACTACTGAGACCTTTACACATTCAATAAATATGGTTTGAAGAAACGGATTCTCTGTTAACCAATTAACCAGAAATTAGGTATATTAGAATACACTGTTCTCTAAGCATTGTAGGGAATCAGGATACTTCTACTTTGTGTCTTTCTTTGTGAGCCCTCAAAAAATGCAATTAATAGAATGTTCTTGAGAATATGATATTGATCTTCTGAAGGGAAAAAGTAATATCAAGAAAGTAATATCAAGGAAATCTGCAAATTTAATTTTGCAACATGAGCACCTTATGTTTGTACGGCATCTACAATTTGGAGAGTTCTCGCCCTCCCTGAAACCGCTGAGCCAGGCAGGGAGGTAGTACTGGCTTCATTCTTCAGATGAGACATGGAGGCTCGGAGCGGCCAGCACAGTCACCAACACTGAAAGCAGCTCACATTTCGAAAACGGAAAAGTGCCGTAAGATCGGATGTGCTGCAGGCTGACGGCTGGGTGGAGGGCCCAGCGGGTAAGCATCCCTGCGTAGGGGTGATGCCGGAGCAGGGGAGGCAGGAACCTGACGAAGGTGCTTCTGGTCCAGGGCCTGGAAGACACAGACATGGCGAGAACAGAGGAGACAAGATACTGGGAGTCAGAACACGGGCAGACTCCAGAGGCCGGTTTTCGAGTGCGGCTGTGTGGCCTGACGTGGGACCGGGGGGCCGCCTGCTGACACACAGTGGGCTCCGCAGGCGCCGAGCAGAGAAGACCCTAAGTTTCCCAGGAACGGAAGGTACCAGAGGGGCCTGTGGCTGGCACGGTCAGAAGAAATTCCGGGGAGCGAGCGCGGCGGCGTGCCCCAACCCCAACACACTTTCCTGGACAAGCACAAGTGAGCGGTGAGTGTGCACAATGGACAAAAGCCGAACTCCATCTTCCATGTGGTTGCTGAGGTTCTGGAACTTCCCTCCAGGCTCCATGAGATCTCACGCTCTCTCGCTCTCTCCTTGTCTCATTTCAGATTTTGTGTTAACTTCATCCTGCTCGAGACATTGCAGCACTAGAGGGCTGGAACATTCTTGGGGGTCTCCTTTCAAACCTCTTCCAGCCGCCTTTTCCATATTTAATCAAAAGCACTGGGGAGCCGCCTTCAAGGACGAGAGCGCCGCACGCCCTGCCCACCAGCTGGAGGCCGCAGCCCTTCAAAGCGCTGCAATCGACCTTGGCCGGTGGGCAGAGCTCGGGAGCTCAGGGCGCCGGGCGGGAAAGGGCTGCACGTGGAGTGAATGTTCAATGTCATGGGCACCCATCTGTGATACGGCAAAAGTAAGACAAGAACCTTGCTTCACTCCCTCCTTACTGTTGTCTAATCTAATTGACAAAAAGCCCACAGAAGTGCAGTAAAAAATTCCTCGAGTCAATAGGTGAAAGCATATTTTTTATGTGAAGCCTATCAAATCAGGTATACGAGGAAATGAAGGGACCAGGCCAGTGTGACCTCAGTTTAAGGAAACAGTAACTCACCGCACACGACAAAGGAGGCAGAGGCGAAATACGGGAGACAGAGCAGGTGGGTGAGATCATCAGATTTCACGTTTCAGGAAGGAAATCCACTCGTAGAGCAATTCAGCTTTTTAATTATGAATGGGGTCCATTTAATCCTCCAAATTTACTACTATTTCCTGAGCCGTGGATGTTTCTGAATTGAAGGTCCTGGTGAGTCATTTCCGGGACTTTGGCAGCGGGCTCCACGGACGACATGAAGACGCCAGCTGGGAAGTGCCCCCGGCAGTCTGACCCGCTTGAGCTGAAGACACGGCTTCTGGTAGATGTGCGCCTCCTCCACGTTTCAAAATGGGTCACGTTAAATTCTCGCAGTTAGTGCGAGCTGTTGTCCCAAGGGTCAAGAAGTCACAGAATTTTTCTGTATTCTTGTGATAAACACAGGGCGTTAAGAAATCTCTCTCACGCAACTCTGAAATCACAGAATTAGGACATTAACGCAGCCTTCCTGAGTATCCAGTGATAACTTCGCTCCGTAGCTTCTGGAGGACACAGGCGTCTCCTGTAAATTTAGTTGTCGTCTGCTTAGAACGTAAGTCCCAGGGAGTGAGCCCGTTTTCTAGCACAGAGACTGTTTTGGGATTCTAGATATCCAACCTCCTACAGTCCTCAGAACGACCCGGGCACCTACGGGCTGACGAGTAAGATTCTATGGCTCCAAATGACAAAATACTTACAAGCAAATCAGGCTTTTCCGTAAAGAGCCATTTTTCTCTCTCAAGCACTTATTTGGAATCGATCATGCCTCGTGATGAACCAGCACCTTAAAAAATACTTTAAACCGTAGAAAAACAGCAATCTTGACACGCAAATATGAAACTAGACCTGTGCTTTCAACTCAGTTAATTCATTTTGGAAGAGTAATAAAATCTCAGGTGGGGAAGTTTACATTTGTGCCTGAACGTGGATACGGAGGGAGCTCAGGAAGGGGAAAAACAGGGAAATAGTTTATACTCTTTCAAAATAAAAGAACTTATTTTATCATTATTTATTTATTATTTATTATTAAATTNTAATTATTAACACATATTTTATTTTTAGACCTAATGCAAAGAGCTACTGAGGGGAAATAATATCAAAAGGAACACAAGAGATACCAGGTGGCAGAGATTTTAAAGATACACCTGCCAAGGGGCACCTGGGTGGCTCAGTCAGTTGAATGTCCAACTCTTGATTTCAGCTCAGGTCGTTATCTCACGGTTCACGGGATTGAAACTCACATCGGGCTCTGTGCGGTCAGCATGGAGTCTGCTTGGGACTCTCTCTCCTTCTCCCTCTCTGCCCTTCCCCAACTCATGCTCGCTCGCTCTCTCTCTCTCTCAAAAAATAAATATTGAAAAATGTTTTTTAAATATAAGTTGGGTTCTGTCACTTGCAACTGAAAGATGAGGAGTAATCAACAAATACTCATTATATCTCCCTATTCTCTCAAAAAGCTTTACAGTAACCCTTGCCATGCTGGAAAAAACTTGACTCAACTAGAGCGTAAATTCAACATGATTTGGTTTTCNTCTCTCTCAAAATAAATAAATAAATATTAAAAAAAAAAAATACACCAGCAGACAAGGGCAAATAGCCCATGAAAACCTGGAGGTGACCTACGGGGGTAAGTGCGTGAAACCAGGGAGGGAAAAGAAGATGGCCCGACACGCCCCTGACCTAGGCTTCCGTTTCCTGTTCTGTAATGCTGGACCAGATGACCTGCAAGCTGCCCCCCACCCCCCACCCCCACCGTGTGCACAGCTTCCACGGAGAATGAAGTGAACAGCCCTCCTCGCTGGGCCGATGCGGACCCACAGCCGTGCACGCCCCAGATGCCCCGCACCATCACATTTTCTCACTCATCTGCGTCTGATTATCGGGCTGCAGACTGGACGCCTGCCAAGTGGCGCCTTCTGTTAGGATTTCTCCTAAGTCCAGCGCCCGTGTGGAGGGCACCGGGAGCCCCTGAGCGGCACCACCCCCCCCCATACACACACACACGGACACTGACCACAGCATCAGTCCGGTCTGTGGTCCAAACCACACCCCCCCAGCCACTGCCCGGGGTTACCAGAGCCAAGGTCCCAAGCTCAGAGCATGCACGGGCTGACCCACCTCCCATGTAAACAGGAAAACCATCTCTTCCTAGCAGAGTGTCCAGTGAGCCCAAGAGGCTATTTGCAAAGTCCTCGAAGAGGGAATTGGGGGCGAACCAGTGTGTGGAGGAGTCAGTGCCCCCCAACGACTACTAGGAAATCTACCTGCCCCAGCACAGGAGAGGCACGGCCCCTGGGCCCCCTGCTCATGTCCACCTGCTTCCTTGGGAATCGTTCTCAGCAAGAGTGTTACGTTGCTATTAACACAGGCAGGAGAAGATGTTCACGCATTTCTCAGCGCAAAGTGAATTCTCCAACGGCCCAATCAAAGTAAAATGGTATTTTCTGTCCATAGGAAGGGAGGGAAGAGGAAGCGCCCAGTCTCTTCAGGGGCCCCAGCCTCATTGCCTGGGACCCTTCTTCCTGAGCCAGAACAGAGGCCGTGAGCATGCCCGGTTCCAAGGGAAGTGGGAGCATAGTCATCAGCTGGCACGTGGCTTCCGGAATGAAACTCGGGATTCGTCCAGCTGCAGGAAGGGGAGAATGAACATCAGGGCCACCACGCGTGCCTGCTAGGCACCATGTGGACCTCGCCCCTCCCATAACTGTGACTGGTCCTCCGGTCAGCCCTAGGGTCTTACCGAAGCACAGGTGACCCGATAAAGTCTCTGGACTGAGTCAACGTTACCAGCCTCGTTCGTGGAGCCTGGGGGACATGGGTAGAATACAAGCACCTGCGTCATAGAACACCTGACCCGCGCCTGCACCCGAAAGTGCACCTCACTGGCCCCATCTCGCAGGTGGTTGACCACGGGCCATCGAGGGCAGGAGGCCGTCATCCGGAGGCTGCACTGCCTTGCCTCAGACCACAGAAAATGAAGCCCATCTAACCCCACCGGCAGAAGCGGTTCTTCCCCCTGAGGGAGCCCCACTCACCCGGCAGTGTCCTGCTGCAGCCCGTAGTCATGCTCTTTGCAGACGTCTTGTGTAACCGCCACGTGGCCCACGGCCACATGCATGCACTGCCGTCCCACCTGCCATGGGCGGGCTGTGAGTGAACGAGAGGGAAGAGCTGGAAAGAGAGCTTGGGGCAAATGTGCATCCAGTCAACGCCTGTGCTTAGATCCCGCCATTTGCTACGTCAGCCTCCATCTTGAAGCTTAGTTTGCAACCATCGGTAAATTGCATAATTTAAAAAAATGCTCACTCAGCCCCACAGAACATACCATCTTCCCCCTCCCCCTCCCCC
>NW_027551571.1:1154224-1177747 GCF_008692635.1 Crocuta crocuta | reverse complement strand
AGCACCTTCCCCGCAGCAAACAGCACTCTTAGCCGAATGCTCAGGTGAACCGGCTGCATAGGGGCTGTGCAGGGACACAACAGCTACCCCCCACCCCGAGGCGGCAGCTTCACAGGTGGACAAAGCCTCATTCAGCAGCCCTGGAGCCCCGCGTGATGGCCCCGGTGTCAGATGTCCGTCTCCGTCCAGGCCTCACGGGCTATCTGGATGCTGCCCAGGAAAATCAGAACCACGATGGTATTTTTTTTTTTATTTTTTTAATGTTTATTTATTTTTGAGAGACAGAAAGAGACAGACCATGAGCAGAGGAGAGTCAGAGAGAGAGGGAGACACAGAATCTGAAGCAAGCTCCAGGCTCTGAGCTGTCAGCACAGAGCCCGACGTGGGGCTCGAACCCACGGACTGTGAGATCATGACCTGAGCCAAAGTTGGCCGCTCAACCAACTGAGCCAGCCAGGCACCCCCACGATGGTATTTCACAGACCCCGTAGTTGTGGGAGGTGAGGGAGAGGCCAGCCGGACGTGACTTCCAGGAGGGCAGGCATCTCTGTTTTGCACAGAACGCCTACAACAATGTCGGGTGCCTTGTGTGACTCAGCAAAACTCATTAAGTAAATGTTCGCTCCCCAAAACACTAAGATCACTAAATACCTTGGTTTGTCCTGAGGATCCTTCTGCTGCCTGTGGTGGCTTCTCATCCCTGCCGCGTCCCCACCAACCTGGACCACCTGGGTGTGCACGCTCAAGGCAGAGTCCCCACCTGCCCACACCCTCTGCTCAGGATTGTCCCAGATCCTTCCCGCTACAGATACTGAAAATAAATGCCAATAATTTGTCATTTGCACATTGCTTGATGCATTACTTTTGAGATACATTTCTTTAAAAAACAGGTAGAGTCAGAGACACTAGGGCTGCGTTCTCATTCCCTCACCAAGAACGGTGTAGCCTCAGGAAACTGTTGAAATAGATATGAACCTCAGTGTTCTCGGCTATGCCCTCAATGTGAAGGTCACTTCGGAAGTGATGGGGTTCAAGGAAAGAGCAACAAAGGGGTGAGATCACGAGGGTGCACGTCCAAGAGCCAGCCTGCCCAGGAGGAAGTGTCTGAGAGCCAGCGGAAGGAGGGACGCTGTGGCAGAGGGCAGGCGGGGGCCTGGGGGTACTGCTGGGGCTCCCCGGGGCTCCTACGTCTGGACCCAGCATTGACAAGGTCAGCCAGCCAATCTGAGAGCAAGGTCCAGCATCTTCCACAAGCTGCCAGGTTTTAAAAAGCCATATTTAAGCTTTTGGGTAAATTAAACACTGAGAGTCCCAAACATTCCAGGGGGTGGACTGGAAAAGAATCGCCCCTTACCAGCTCCATAATCGAAGGGAAATATCATTCAGGTTCTAAAGAAAAAAGTTCCACCAAAAATTGCCACCATATATAAAGCAATCGTCACAGTGTAAAATGCCAGTGAGCCAACAGAAATCACATCTTCAGAGAATTTTTAATGTCAAAAAATTTGCATGATATGTTTGTATGTTTAAAAAAAAAAGTTACCAAAGGGTCGGAATGGTATGAGCTCAACTTTGTAAAAATACACACAAATATATATAATTACATCAGGACCCAGGACACAAGACAGGAAATGTTAATAGTGATCATCTTTTGACTGGTGAAATTTTATTCTTCATATTTTTTTTTTGCGATTTCCAAACTTCCTAGCCACGTATTAATTTTTTAACAAGAGAAAGAACATGACTTAAGCGCTCTGCCTTTCGAGAGGTCTCTATTTCAGTCCATGTGTAAGCCAGTAACTATTCTCTTTGAAAAATTAATAAAGAAAAAGAATTTCACTGCTTGCCTCTGTCGCTCCTAACCACTGAAACCTAAGCTAAAACTCTACACCTGGAAACTGATGTCTTCGTGTTCACCAGCAAAGTCCACAGGGAATAANCTGAAACAGGCTCCAGGCTCTGAGCTGGCAGTCAGCACAGAGCCCGACGCGGGGCTCGAACCCACGAACCGCGAGATCATGACCTAAGCGAAAGTCGGACGCTTAACCGACTAAGCCACCCAGGCGCCCCTGAAAAAAAAATTTTTAAAGCAAGATTATGCCTAATGTAGCCAGCAAACATATTCCTTGGCCATTTACAAGATCAAAAGCCCTGGATTCTCCATCAGACGGGGTCCTGACACTCCCAGACTCTGGCGAGCAGATGGCAGATCGGTGCCGTGCCTCCCTCGGGCATCTCTGCGCCATCTAGGGATGCTGGCGGGACATTCGCGCCCTCCCTGAAGAAGCCACCACGGAAAGACCAGGTCATGGATGGAACTCCTTTCCTGTCTTACCAGGAGTCGCTCCCCATCCATCCTTGAACCTCCCTGGCTTTCAGCCACTTTTGTGTTTGTGTTAATGTAACATCAGTTAGTTGGCAGCTCTGATTCATCTGATCTGGGGTAGAGCCAAGGACCACGCGTTTTCCGCCTGCGCTCGCAGGTGTGCACCTCACACCGCACTTTCCAAATCCCTGTCGGGCTGACACATGGGTTTTCTGGGCATTAGTGGAAATTGTACCAAAGTATGTATTTGAACACTTTTGCCTTGGAATTATGCAAAAGCTGTTGAACAGAAGGTGAAAGTCAGCCTTACTTTTTGTTTCCCCCTTGAAAAACAATTTAATACAGTATCGCTATTTACTGAGCACTCCGCCGTGTGCCAGGAGCAGTGATGAGCATTTTTACATTATCTTATTTAATTTTCCTGGCAACTGTAGGAAGCAGGAATTACCATTACCACCTAATAGGTGAGGGCTGAGCCCAGGAATGGTGTACTCAAGGCTGTGCAGACTCAGAGTGGTAGAGGGAGGGTTCTTTTCTCCTTCCTCTCTTGAAAACCCAAGGACTAAGGAAGTTGATCTCCATTTTCCACTCTGTTGCTAAACTTCATTCTTGCTAATGAATGTACTTCCTCGTATTTTTGTCCATCCCTGTTAGAAAGATTTTTTTTAATGAGAAGAGAAAGATGTATCTTAGCTGAGAAAAGAAAGGAGAAGACACACAGAACGTACATAGAGAACTCAGGCTTGGCCCACAGGTTTGAGGGAAAGAAGCACGAACACAGCATCTGGTCGACTAAGTAAAGCACCCTACACACGGGCCCGGAGGAAACGGGACACTGTCACTCGCCATACACACCAGGGCAGAGTGAAACGTGGTAAAGCAGATGAGCACAACTTCCAGCAAACTCTTACCTGGGAACAGGCTACACTTCCTGGCTTCTGGACCCCACCGCAAACAGGAAATACATCAGGGCACACGGCTCATTCCTCAGGAAAATTCTTTTAAAATACTGACTATATCTGGGAGCAAAGAAAAGCGGGGCTGCTGGAGATAGGAAGAAAATGTTTACCTAAAATTACAGATTTGGGGCATCCGTCAACTGGAGGCTTCAAAAGGGAGCATCTCAGAGGGACCGGAGACCAAAGCAGGATGAGTGATCAGCGGCACCATCTTCTAAAACAGCAGCAAAACACACAAACACAGCACATCACTATCAGTGGAACTGAGGTCAGAAAAATCCACCAGCCTTGGGGCGCCTGGGCAGCTCAGTCGGTTAAGTGTCTGACTTCGGCTCAGGTCATGATCTCACAGTTTGTGGGGTTCGAGCCCCGCGTCTGGCTCTGTGCTGACAGCTCATGGCCTGGAGCCTGTTTCGGATTCTGTGTCTCCCTCTCTCTCTGACCCTCACTTATTCACAAAAATAAGTAAATATTAAAAAAAAATAGAAATGGGGTGCCTGGGTGCCTGAGTGGCTCAGTCAGTTAAGCATCAACTTTGGCTCAGGTCATAATCTTGAGGTCNCTCCCCTGCTCATGCTCTCTCTCTCTCTCTCTCTCTCTCTCTTTCTCTCTCTCTCTCTCCTAGAAATAAATAAAAATATCAAAAAAATAAAAAAATAAAATGAATCATAACAATAACTCTTGGTTTGGGGAGCCTGGATGGCTCAGTCAGTTGAGCATCTGACTTCGATTCAGGCCATGATCTCATGGTTCATGAGTTCAAGCCTCTCATTGGGCTCTGTGCTGACAGCGCGGCTGCTTGGGATTTTCTCTCCCCCTCTCTCTGCCCCTCCCCTATGTTCTTTCTCTCTCTCTCTCTCTCTCTCGCTCTCTCTCTCTCAGTCTCAAAAATAAATAAACATGTTTTAAAAAAAGGAAAGTCCACCAGGCTCAAGGCAGCAATGGCAAAGCACACCCCCCTCTAGGAGCCAAATCCTGGGGCTCCAACTTCAACACGCCCTCTTCCAAACAGATCTCATTTTCACGTTTCTCTGCCACGCGGCACGTGGGTCCAAACTGTATTCCCTTGTTCTCTGCAAGCTACCTTAGCACTTTAATTCATAGCACATTCTTCTCTCAGGACCTGTGAGATGTGAGTGAGAGAAAGGCAGTTAGGGCAGCGCAGCCCAGGAAAAGCTCAGCTACGGGCTTCGTAGCTCACAAAGCACACCAGAGAGTTACAAGACTGGATTTCCACTGCTGATTTTTTTAAACCCATACTGATATGTGAAGGTACAGATATTCAGAGACCTTGAGGTCATTTCTAAACATCACGATGCAAGGATATAAAGACACATCTCCCTTGGGGCGCCTGGGGGGCTCAGTTGGTTAAGCATCCGACTTCGGCCTCAGGTCATGATCTTATGGTTTATGGGTCCAAGCTCCGTGTCGGGCTCTGTGCTGACAGCTCAGAGCCTGGAGCTGCTTCGGATTCTGTGTCTCCCTCTCTCTCTGCACCTCCCCTGCTCACACTCTGTCTCTCTGTCTCTCAAAAATAAATAAACATTAAAAAAAAATTTAAAGACACATCTCCCTGCATCACATCCCCTCACAGCAATCCTAACAACTTCTATTTTTCACATTTACATCCATATTTTACTTTCTTTTCACGTGTGTCTTATCATGAAACGGCCAATACCAAATAGTGTGCATGTTTAAAGAATCCTTGCTTTGTAACAGAATCCCACATTATTTCATCCTGGTGGGGACTTTTCCAACACAGCCTGACTTTAGTTTCAGCCACAAATGGTTTTTAGACTCTGTTGTGTCCACAGGAAGGCATGTGATGCTGTGCAAAGAAAACGAGCCGAGTAAAGCTCTGACCTCAAGGAACTTACACTTGACACTGGGCCCTGTCTCAATGTCGCTGGCCTTGGTGCTCCAGTCGGGCTCGAGTGTAAGGGCCCGGGGGGTGGTGCACTGCCCAGGTCTCTGCGACTCAGGAAAGGAAACCCCAGGTGTGGGCAGCCAGTCGGGGAAGGTTTCCGTCACCAGGAAAATGTCAGCCACCCCCTGCCTCCAGCCCTGCGCCCTTCCAATCTCCCCCCTTCTACGATACAAATCTGCATTCCAACACTATTGTAAATATGTCATTTCTCTGTGTCAAACATCTGCATCGTTTTCTGTGACCTACATCGACGAGCTACTTCGCCTGCCCCTCAAAGCCCTCCAGAGGAGGTCCTGGCCTTGCTTTTCCAAAATCCCCTGTCACCCCAGCTCACCCCCTTCGAATGTCTGTGTTTCTGTAAATGCTCCTCCCTTGGCCTAGAGCACTGTTTTCCTCACCACGATCCTCCCCCTGAACTTCTACTCATCCCTCAGAACCCTCTCTGAAACCCTCTCCAGCTTTGAAAACAGTCTAACACGGCTCTTCCTCTGGGTCAGCACCAGGCCATGGACATATTTCTTATTTCAGCTGTAATGATTGTCTTTGCCTCCCTGTTCAGCCTCTTGAAGGATGTGTGTGTGTGTATATGTGTGTGTGTGCGTGCACATGCGCGTGCGCCAAATACAGTGCTGGGAAGGTGAAGTTCACCCCGGCAAACCAAGTGGGNGGACATATTTCTTATTTCAGCTGCAATGATTGTCTTTGCCTCCCTGTTCAGCCTCTTGAAGGATGTGTGTGTGTGTGTGTGTGTGTGTGTGCACGCGCGCGCACGCGCATGTGCGTGCGCCAAATACAGTGCTGGGAAGGTGAAGTTCACCCCGGCAAACCAAGTGGGCATCACTGGGAACAGCTGCACTGTCAGGACCGGGGAAGGCTGGACCCCATGGGGAGAGACACAGGGTACTGCGTGCGGCTGCATGCCTGAGTTCTGCCCGATGAGAACGTTCCAGCAAGCTGTTTTGTGTGCATGGAGGGCACCTCACCTGCACCACAGTAAAAGGTTGACAACAAAGCCAACATATTGTGCATCCTGAACAAAAGGGGAAATGTACATACAATAAAATATGGCTCTCACCACCCTGGTTGCGCATCCCATCGACGTTTTGATGCCGGACAATTTAATTTAATTTTCTTTCCAGAGTTGTCAGAACCTCTCGTTATTTGTTGGCCAGCCCTCCGGATGTACTGTTGCGATGCGTACATTCTCATATTGAACAATTTCATCTCGACAGGGGTGATGGTGGGATAGATGCTCTTTGTTTATAGAAAGAGCCAGTCAGTGCGGGAGGGCACAGGAGGAGGCATGCATGTTCTGGGAGCCAGTGCTATAAACCAGGGCGTAGTGTTATACTACATAACAGGGCGTAACACCCCATGGCTCCATGCACGTAGCTCTGACGAGGGGTTAGGAAGGCAATTTTTCCAATGCAAAGTAATCTTGATGAGGCCACGGCTGGATCCAGGAAGCTAAAACACAAACATCAAATTTACGTAGTGTGTTTAAGGGCTTTCATAACAGAAATTATTTACATGTCAGCTACCATCTATCATAAGAGGACATACTTAGAAAACTTTTAAATGCATAGTAGCTACTTGGTAGACTGGCTGCAACAGCCCTCTAGAACTTACTGTAGTGTATCATGTCTACATGGAGCTTTGGGTCCTTTTAAAGAAGAAAATGTGCATTGCATTTTCAGTGGAGCCAAACAGCATCCCCGAGCCCTCTTGGTTTATTCTGTTACTGCCTGGACACCAACACATAGCCTTAGCTCCTTCACAAGGCCTGGCCGCAGCCCCAGCATGTACCATGATCGAACAGAACAGATCAGGCCTTGGGTGTGGTCACTTGCAGTGGTTTGATACCACCTCACTTTGTGTTGAAAAGTTACTATGACATTTGACCAAGTGGCCAGTTTAACCTTGCTCTGCAGAATACCCCTAAGAGGACATNGTCCCCGAGCCCTCTTGGTTTATTCTGTTACTGCCTGGACACCAACACATAGCCTTAGCTCCTTCACAAGGCCTGGCCGCAGCCCCAGCATGTACCATGATCGAACAGAACAGATCAGGCCTTGGGCATGGTCACTTGCAGTGGTTTGATACCACCTCACTTTGTGTTGAAAAGTTACTATGACATTTGACCAAGTGGCCGGTTTAACCTTGCTCTGCAGAATACCCCTAAGAGGACACCCGACTTAAGTAGATGAGTTTGAGCCTCGTAGACTCCCGCCCTGTTTGCTGAAAACCCCAAAGAACTTAGGAAGGACGAGAAGAGACAGGTAAGAACAGAAAGGGGAAACCTCTCTTTGAAGGTGATCTTTGAATGAGCCCCTGACTCAGGGTTGGTGTGTGTGTGTGTGCGTGTGTGTGTGTGTGTGTGTGTGTGTCTTGCGGGCTGGGGCAGGGGCGGGAATAACCAACGACCTTTCATCAGCCACACGCAGAAGCTAGAGCACTTTTTGGTTCTTTAGAGTCATTCATTGGGCTTGGGGTTTCTTAAGGAAAAAGTAAAGAACCCCTGGCAAATATTTTATGTGGAGGCAAATTTTCTAAAAATAAAAGCACATGTAGAGATTTCTACATTCCTATTCCTATGGACCAATATAGAAATGTTTCCTTTTTCACGGATTTTGTTTTTCGGAATCAAGTTCTAGAGCTGGCCCTGTGTGTCACTGCATCATGGGGCACAAACTGTATTTGACGGGATCTGGGTGAGGCAGTCGAGCTGTCGTGTCTGGAGAGCAATTTCAAAATTAAATTAAAAAGCAACCATAAGAAGACAATTTGTGAGCACACGCACTATCTACATGCAATAATATATATTATATTAGCCAGTTAAAGGAACCAGATGAGACCATTTACAGGTGATATTTTCAACCATATGTAGAAATGACAGTGTGAGGGCATATGCGCTCTCCAACAGCTTCCAAAACAGGAAAAGCTGTCAACAAAATGAGATGGAGAGATAAAGAAAATACACTATTATTGTGGAAATGGTCAATCTATGGGATCCTTGGATTTTCACGTGAGTTTGGAGAAATGACTAGCATGTTGGTGACAATGTATAACAGCAGGGAACAAACCTGAGAAATGGTTGCGTTCTGTTTGACAACATAATATNAACCTCCTCATTGATCTCCGTGAGAGGGATGTGGGTGTTCATTATACCAACAACTTTCCTGAAAGGGTCTAAGATTTTTCAGAATGAAAGTTCTTGGAATAAAAAGAGAAAAAAGAAAAAGGAAGGTTGTAAGATCGCATCCGAGTTCAGTGAGAAAAAAGGGTTCTAACCTAGAGGCAAAGTCTACCATTGCCAGCTCCCGCTGTGTACTGAAGTTCCCAGAGAGTCCTCTGCAGGGAGGTGAGGAGACAACCCCAGGTGCCCTCCAACCTCCTCCTNCTGTGCATCAGGCCCACTGAAGACAGCAGGGGTGGAGTGAAAGCTTGCTTCCCGCACGGCCGGTCAGTGCCCACCTCAGCACGGGGCCCCTGGCACCCCGGCAGCCGGCTCACGCGCTCGGGGCAGGAGACTGGATGAGTCTGCTCTGGGGCCTCTGAGCAGCCGCGAGGGAAGACCTCACCGCACGGCCGGAGGGGTCCCCCCCAAAGCGGCCCGGCAGGAAAGGCCACCTAGCCTTTCCTTCTTGACCCATCGCTGTGCTCGCCTCCCACCGGCCGAGACATGCAGTCTGGCCAGCGCTACAGACACCGCTCCCTGCTAGAGACGGAAGACCACGAGTCTGGTGGGCAGCCGCCACCACGGCTTTGCATTCTTGAATCCCGCCTCCCCTGCCCCTGATTTTGCCCCTTGTGCTGGGTTCTGGATTTTACTTCCTAAACAGCTCTTGGATTGGTTGCCTCTTCTTCTCCTCCAGCTCCAACTCGTACCTGTGCTATTGTGATGTTTCTAGAACGGTCTCTCCTCCTCTCTTTGTATTCTTCTCTTCATGCTACAGCCAGAGGATCTTTCCAGAACATAAATGTGGGCTTATCCCATCCACGTTTCTCATCACCCTCTGGGTAGAGGCCAAACTCAAAACTACACGGCATGGTCCCTCAGCCACTCAGCATCACCCTGTCCCCACCACACTGGCCTGCTTTCAACCCTCATCCCCGTGCNCCCACGAACCGCGAGATCATGACCTGAGCGAAAGTCGAACACTTAACCGACTAAGCCACCCAGGCGCCCCTCCAGAGTCTCTTACAAGTCAGGCACTCTCCTGAGTACTTGGTGCCCGTGGATTTTTAAAAAATAAAGCAGAGCAGAGCTTTTCTGTTGCGAGTTTACATTCGAGTAGAAGCAGACCTAGTGCTTTCTCCTCAAACAGAGGGGAGTAAGTCATTTTCACAGGTCGCTGGAGAGACTGGGGGTGCAGGCGTCCAGCAGACCCCAGCCTCGGGGCTGGGGCTGTGCCTCCCGTCCACACGCAGGCTCGAGCTCTGCGTGCCTGGCCCGAGGGAGCTAGAGCAACAAAATGAGCCCAACACGCACAGCGCACCCCGGTACAGAACCGCCCCGGTGAGGGGGCATCGGCATCGGAAGCTTGTTCCTGCCCCCCGGGCAAAGAGGGTGTTTGAAGCCCTTACAGAACGCAGACATGTCTAAATTTAATCATAGCGATGATCCACATTTAACTCAAGCACAGCGCCGTGGGGAAAGCATGGCCCCCACTTCCGTGCTGCAGGCGGAAGCAGAGCAGGAAGGTCAAACACGCGCCCAGTGTCACAGCTAACGGGGAAACGGACATTGGACTCCAGGTGGGCTGACCCTGAGACCCCAGGCTGGACCCATCACCACACTGTTTCCTCACGGACACTCTACCAACTTAGTTCCATGCTTAGCTCACCTGGAACATATCTGGTTTTTAAGAATGCTGAGTGAGGGGAGCCTGGGTGGCTCGCTCGGTTAAGCATCCAACTTCAGCTCAGGTCATGAGCTCACAGCCCAAGAGTTTGAGCCCCACGTCGGGCTCCCTGCTGACAGCTCGGAGCCTGGAGCTGCTTCAGATTCTGTGTCTCCCTCCCTTTCTCTGTGCCGCCCCCCCACCCTGCTCATGCTCTGTCTCTCTCTCTCTTTCAAAAATAAAAATTGAAAAAATTTTGAAGAATGCTGAATGACAAAATGGTATTTGCAGATAAGTTGTCAAACCACAGCTCCATAAGCAAAACTGAGAGGTGAAAATAGTTTTGTGTGTGGTGCCTAGTCTTCTAAGAGAAGCCCACTCACCCTGCCAGGCTCACCTGCCCCCATTCTAGCACATTCTCAGAGAGCCTAGCCAAGCCCTGTCGTCCCCGTGCCTGTAGCACCTGATGCACTGCCTGGTCCCAGGCGTTGGACCCAGAGAGTAAAGAAACAGTGAATAATCGCAAACACACCCATGCTGTCCATTCTGGAAAGCTGACCCTTCCCTGTCCACACTCCTGATTATGGAAGCCCTTGAGATAATCTGACTTTGTTTCATTAAGAACACCAAGGGGCGCCTGGGGGCTCAGTCAGTTAAGCGTCCGACTTCGGCTCAGGTCATGATCTCACGGTTTGTGGGTTCGAGCCCCGCATTGGGCTCTGTGCTGACAGCTCAGAGCCTGGAGCCTGTTTCAGATTCTGTGTCTCCCTCTTTCCTGACCCTCCCCAGCTCACGCTGTGTCTCTCTCTCAGAAATAAATTTAAAAAAAAAAAAAAAAACATTTAAAGAAAAAAAAAAAGACACCAGGACTGAGGCAGAAACTACTGGGTGGTGCAAATGGACCAGCAGAATTGATCTATGAAGCAATGTTGGCAATGGCAGATAGTCCCCACATTCACAAGTTCACAGTCATTTCCATTACAAGCATAGGTCCCTAAGTGTCTAAGATGATAAGAATTATGTAAAGGACAAAAGTACCATCTTATTCTCAGAATTATGCCATCTGAGTCGATAGGAAGAGAAAACCTGTTCAGGAATACAGAAATATTAAACCACATGTATGCATCACACCTACATTAACAAATTACAGAACAGAATCGCTACAGTAGAATATTCCCATTTCTTTAAAAGTCCACTAATTGCCTGGGTAATTATGTTCATCTGATGGTAAGGCACTAATGTAGAATCACATTTTTCAAATGTTTATTTATTTTTGAGGGACAGACAGCACGAGTGGGGAGGGGAGAGAGGGGGTCAGAGGATCCGAAGCAGACTCCATGCTGTCAGCACAGAGCCTGAGGCGGGGCTGCAACTCACGAACCGTGAGATCACAACCAGAGCCAAAGTCCCACACTTAACTGACGAAGCCACCCAGGCACCCCTAGAATCACACTGTTTAATTCCACGGACAAAATATGAAGGAAGTTGGCAAGCCTGAGGGGAGTGGGTGGGGTAGCGGCATCACACACACATCTCTGCGCCTCAACTTCCAGTCTTTGCCTACAGACCTATGTATTTTTCACACCATTAGAAACAAGAAATTAAAGTTAATAACATGCTCTTCAGCTTATTTTTCAAACTGATGTGTTTTTTCAAGTCACAAATGCTTGACTGTTAAGTAGCTCGTTTCACGGGCACATCTTTTCCCCACCTTTCCGATAACTGGAATGATGGGATATGAAATAATTTCAAGTGTTAAATTGCTTCTTCCTTCTGCAACATCGTGCTTTACGGGAAGATCCTCACTTCGGCTTCCAGCCAAGATCCCGATGACAGTGCATTATTTGGGCCTGATAGAGGCGAAAACATTGGCACTGAAGGTGCCCAGTTTTAATTTGGCCAAAGCAGAGACGTAAAGAAGATCCGCCCTGTTCAGGTCGAGGAGCCCTGCGTGTGTCCCTCTGCAGAGAGCACAAGGCCGCCTGCACGCCAGGCTGCATGTGCACACGATTAACTTTCTGAGTCCTGGTTTATCTATCGGAGAGGCAATAAATCGAGCCCCTTGATTCTCTGGTGTGCCTTGGCATGCATATTCGCTGTTGTGTCTTTTTCAAGTGTCTTTACATTTGACTGCACGTAAATTCCGTCTTGCTGGGGGTCAGACCCTCGTTAATTCACTTGACCGGGCTGGGAAACTGCTCTTTAGAAAGAGCGGAGTGGGGAGAACATAAAACATTCTCCCCTGGGCTCGCGAACGAGAAATCAGTGATGCTAAATACCAGGAAGATGAGACCAAAGAAAAACATAATTCAGCACTGACCAAAACCCAGGTCCCACCATAATTCCAATGCAGTTGGTAAAAAGTAAGTTAAAACACTTTTTAAAATGGAAGTTTGTCTCTTAACTACAATCAGAAATGCTAATAAAATCATGAGCTCAGTCTCCACCCACCCAGTGACTCTTTAGACTCCGACAGACCCTAAGTCATGAAAGTAAATGATGACGCTGAATTTCAAAGTGCTTGAGTAACGTGATGGATTCGCTACGAAGACCCCAGAGAAATAAATACTCCAAGCTTCTGGCCGAGGTCGCCCTATCGATTCAGCAGGAAAGGGCATCTGAAAAGGCAAGGCATTTTTTAAAATTAACACTATACAGATGCACCTTAATGCTTTTCTCAGAAATGCTTCTGGCAGATGGAACGTCAACTTAAAGAGTTAAGAAACAAATCCGCTCAGGAGGGAGAAAGAGCGATATTTAGAAAGCACAGCGTACCTCACGGCCCCGTGATCCTGCCTCAGAGGAAAGCCAGGAAGAAGAGAAGACAGAAGGAACCACGCTTTCTTCAGGGATTACAGAGTCACCCTGCGCTAATGGGCACTGGGTTCCCACAGGGTTCTTAACGCCGGAGAGACAGGGGAAGCCAAAGGTCACGGGGTCTGCTCGGGAGGTCACGACTGTTGGAGCATTAGCTCCATTTTGTAAATAGCCATGGTTTTGAGGGAGAAGAATAGAAACTCATTTATAAGTTGGAAAATGTAATTGGGCCCATGCACCATGAGCAGGGGGCGCTCCGGAGGGCTGGGAGGGGTCACCGCACCCCGAGTGGACGATCCGCCTTCAGGGCCGCTGGGGAAGGGCCGCAGCGTGACGTGGGCACATGAACGCACCGTTCCAGGCTCTGTTTCTTCAAGGCAGGTGCGCCCAAAGATGGAGTCCGTCCCCGAGACGCCTCCCGCTTCGGGATTTAGGTTTTTACCTCAAAGCGCAAGTCTCTGGTGTGAGAGACGCTCTGGTTTTCCATTTTCATCTTACGGTTCACCTCCCCCGCTCAGTCTTGCTGACGCCAGGCCTGGGGTGAGCGACAAGATGGGGGAGGTGCTGGCCGACGGCCGACCCCTGCTGGGGGCGTCCCCTTCACACCACAGTGGTGGGCAGTCGCCAAAGCCATTGCCTCACAGGTCTCTGGGGAAGCTGCTGGCTTCTGTGCACACCGCCCTTTCCGACTCTGACTTTGAAAACTTTAAAGAGACGTCAGGGCCCCTGGGGGCTCAGTCGGTTAAGCATCCAACTTCAGCTCAGGTCACGATCTCACGGTTCGTGGGTTCGAGCCCCGGGTTGAGCTCTGTGCTGACAGCTCAGAGCCTGGAGCTGCTTCTGATTCTCTGTCTCCCTCTCTCTCTGACCCTGCCCTGCTCACGCTGTCCCTCTCTCTCTCTCTTTCTCTCTCAGAAATAAATAAAACATTTCTAAAAATTAAAAAAGTAAAAAGTAAAGAGACATCTGTGTTTCCTGCCACGAGCTCCTCCAACGTTAACTATAATTTCACTTACTAACATTGACTTAGCGCCTAACACACACCAGGAACTGCGCTAAGAGCCCAAACTGTCCCTAGGAAAGTGCTCTCTCTACCTGTAGGGAGTCGGCCGGTGCTGCACTGGTGCTAAGTCCTAGAACGGAAAGCCCACTGAGCGCGGGGTGGGGATTCTAGAATGCCAAGCCCCAGTGGAGAGCCCGGCTCCACGTCAAAAAGTTTGACATGCGAAACAATGAAGGTCCAGGCCCCAAAAGGTCCAAATTCCTTCCGCTGCTGTTGGGTTTTCTTTGACCTTGAAGCCTGAGCCAGAATGTTAACGGTCGGTTCAGGAAACTCAAGCACGGAGCGAACACTCTTATTTTTACCTGGAAATTCGTAGGGTTTCTGTCATGGGTACGTGGCAAAGGAGTGTGACGTGGGGCTGGCGTCCACGGGGGCTCAGACCCACAGACCACCTGCGGAGCCCTGGGAGCCGGGGCGGAGCGAGGGGGGCCCCCCCGCCGCCCTCGCCGCCAGCCCTCCGTGAATCTTCCATCAGGCCAGGCTGTCGGGGCGGGGGGCGTGCTGAGAGCGCTCTCCCTGCAACACCCCTGCAGGGACGTGGGATTAAGTTCTGTCCACGTAGCCTGAGCCTCCCCAGCTGGCTCCAGCCCGCTTCCTCCGCTCTGGGGGCAAAGCCTTCCCTCACGTCACTGTGTGGCCCCCTGCCCCTCCCATCTGTGGCCCACCCCCCACGCCACTCGGCTGCCCACCTGTCCCCACGCCCGTCCCCTGCCCACGCCTCCCCTCCACGTCTGCATCTGTGACACAGGCCGCCTCGGCTGAAACCCCCGTTCTGATGATAAGGGGAGTCTTCAGTGCTTGCCGGGCTCCCGGGGACCCTGCACCTCAACATCACCAAGGTCCAGACGACTCTGCCAAACCTCAAAGCGCAGGCTCTGTTTCTGCCCCAGCTCACACGGCACATCTATTACGGAGAAGCCACCAGAGGAGCCTTCTGAGCACCGAAGATACGGGAAAGGAAGAAAGTTGCCAGGTCCCCGGAGGTTGAGTCCTACAGCCCTGCAGGCGCTAGAAGCTTGAGAGCAGGGGTGCGGCTTTCTGAAACGTCCTCGGTCTCATGACTCTCTTTTATGTAAAAGCTGTGTCTAGCCCCACACCCGAAGTCCCTGTGCCAGAGCACTCTCCTCCTCGTGACCCCGGGTCCCGGGTCCCAGACAGCTCCCCTCACTGGGGCTGGAAGGAAACTCCCCCACTTCCTCTCGGCAGTTTGGAAAGTTTGTTCATTTTGCGACACTGATTCAAATCAGCGCCCGTTTATACACGCGGACAGACCCGCCTCGCAAAGCGTGCTCCACCCACTGCTCCATCCTAACGTGGCCGTGAGCCATGTCACCGGAACACTGTCTAGAAACAAGGAAGATGTCGCGTCTCCTCTTCTCTACATCAAACACAGCACAAGACCCTTGCTGTGAGCACTGCTCTGATCAACTACTCCATTCATATTACGCTCTCCTTTCCTGATACTGCACAAAAATGATAAAGGTTTCTAGATTAAACTAGGGTTTCCTATTTTTTTTTTAATATTTTTATTTATTTCTAGGAGAGAGAGAGAGAGACAGCGTGAGCAGGGGAGGGTCAGAGAGAGAGGGAGTCACAGACTGAAATAGGCTCCAGGCTCCGAGCTGGCAGTCAGCCCAGAGCCCGACGCGGGGCTCGAACCCACAAACCGTGAGATCATGACGTGAGCGAAAGTCGGATGCTTAACTGACTAAGCCACCCAGGCGCCCCTCCTATTTAAAAAAAAAAAAAAAATGGACAGAGGCACCTGGGGGACTCAGTCGGTTGAGTGTCCGACTCTTTCAGCTCAGGTCATGACCTCACGGTTCATGAGATCGAGCCCCATCTGCACTGATAGTGTGGAGACTACTTGGGATTTGGGATTTTCTCTCTCTCTCTCTCTCTCTCTCTCAATAAATAAACTTTAAAATTTTTTAAAAAAGATAAAATTCAAGGTGCTTATGTAAGTTTCCTCCCTTATTGAGTGAGGACCACCATGCTGAGATGTGATCCGTTCGTGACTCCATTCTGCGGAGCTTAATTTCACTTCGCAGAGGCACCCAGTGTGAGGGACGGATCAGGTCCTACATCACTGCTTTCAGAGGATCCATTGTTGTTTTAATCACGGGAGGAAGAAATTCGGGGGAAGAGCAGATAGTCCTCTGCCCCCACGCTGGGCCTTCCACGCCTCACCGGGACCCCACCTGTGGGAGTCATAGACCTGATGGCCGCGCCTCCTGCTGTCCCGGGTGGGAACTGCATAGGTGGGGGTGACAGCCCTCACCTGGGTGAGCCACCACCTTACTGTCAGCCCAGAAGCCGCACCCGAGAAATTTTATATTCTTTCTTCCTCCTAAGCCTTGGAAATCGGTGGGTTTTACGCTGGCCTGTGGGACCTCGGGACTCGCCATATTTGATACACTCAGAGGACGACACAGGTCTGAACCCGGGTGACGGTTCATCGCGCCCTCTCGGAAAGTGATTTCCCAAGGAAGCACAACATTCTAAATAAAATCCACATGCTGCTTCCAAGCTGGGCCAAAATCCTTTTTCCTGAACCTGTAGCGCTGTTCTCCTTGGACAGGATGGCAGGTCTGTCAGCGCAGAGGAATGGTCGCATCTCCTCGTCACACGAAGGCCCAGAGCTCAGCCTGCAGGCCAGCAGTGCTGGGGCACACGTGTCACCGTACACACACACACACACACACACACACCACCCAGCAGACCCCAGCACGCCCTGCCCGAGCGCCTCGTTCAGATGAATCCCCGTGTGCAGAGGTGAGCCGACTGCACGAGAAGGGGCCCCTGTCTCTTCCCTGTGCTTTCTCTGCTTTTGCACAATGTCACTAGGTAATTGGAGACGGCTTTGCTGATCTTTCCTCCTCACTAACTTATCCAGCGGCTGCTGTCTCTTCACAGGGCGGCGAGGGATGTGTCTGCTTCTCTGCAGCTGGTGCAGGTGACTTTGTCTCCTCTGGGGCGTGTGGTCAGGACAGAGCCCCCACCTTCTGGCCCTGGGCTCACTTGTCCCCTCCTCCCTCAGGAAGCCGGCTAGTGCCCACAGCTTCCCTCTGCCCGTCGGAAACTGTTCTTCGAGTCCACCGTGCTGAAATCCGCATCCCGAATTCCACCAGCACGGGACATGATCAAAGAAGCTAACACTCTGAAGACGAACCCGGCTCCAGCTGCTGTGGACGGAGCTCGGAGGAGGCAGCCCGCGGACGCTCTGAGGGACAGAAGGCCTCAAGGCCGCCCAGCCGGGGGAACCTGCAGAGTCTTAACCTCGGAGCCAACAGCGGGGGCTTTGCCTGCTGCGCTTTGAAAGGAGCCGGCAGAGATCAACTACCGCCCAGCGGCTCCCAGTCAGTCCTCTGACCGGCCAAGCACATGGCAGCCGTCCTCGCGCCAAGCTTCCGATCCACGGAAGACATAGGCACTTTCTTTTTTAATTACGCAATTCCCACCTAGAAAGGAGGAGGATTCCCTGAAAATGACACCAGACAATTAGCTGCTTTGAGCTGTATTGAGGCGTAGAATTATATTACAAAAAACAAGATCCGGAAGGACTCAAGGAAGAATTCCTGGTATCCCCAGCTCGCCGACGTAATCAGATAACAGTTTCACTTCTGTCTTAGGTCAAGCGTAAGCACACGACGCCTTCTATGCAACAGACTTCTCTCACTGGTGGCGGGAACTGAGTGGGTCCGGGTGCTAAAACTGTGTCTCCACCCTTCACTGAGGTCATCTCCTGCCAAGAAAGCCGATGTTGAGAATCCAGAGTTCAAGGTCTGCAAAGCCCAAGGATGATTGTATGATCCACACACGTTTGTATTTTGTTTATTCATTGTGACAAAACAGCCCATGCTTTCAGATAGCAGCTCGTGGAGAACACTTTATGAGCATTTCTTGGAGGGATCAAGTCTGTGGTTTGATGGTGCACTGTCTCATTGCACGTAATATTCATTTAACAGACCTACGTGAGCCCCACACCCAAGGGGCCATGTGCACCACCTGTAACAGATCTCTGCTCAGAGGCGCCCACTTCTGGACACTCTGCCTTCCGAGCGTCTGGACTGCCAGGGGCACACGTTCTTACCTCGCCTCACTTTGTCCTTCCTCAGCATTGCGTTATGGTAGCATTAGTGTACACGCCAAATGTGGCGAGGTGAGGCGAGCGTGGGGAAGCCGTGTCTCACCACTTTGGGATTCTTCTAGGTTATGAAGTAAAGACGTGTGTTGTTATTTCCTCGGTTTTTAGGGATAGATTAGGCCAAAACAGGCTTCTCAGCAATAAAAGATTGCTTTGAAAGCCTGCTCACCCTCGAATCACTATCTTTGGTTCTTTGTTTAAAACTGCCAATCGGGGGCACCTGGGTGGCTTAGTCAGTTAAGCGTCCGACTTTCGCTTAGGTCATGATCTCGCAGTTCGTGGGTTCGAGCCCCGTGTCGGGCTCTGTGCTGACTGCCAGCTCAGAGCCTGGAGCCTGTTTCAGAGTCTGTGGCTCCCTCTCTCTCTGACCCTCCCCTGCTCACGCTGTCTCTCTCTCTCTCTCTCTCTCTCTCCTAGAAATAAATAAAAATATTATAAAAAAAAAACAAAACTGCCAATCGATCCAAACATCTTTCCTGAAAGCAAAGGTACCATCCCGTGTGCGTGTGTCCACGTGTGTGGGCATACATGTGCGTGCGTGTGCATGTGACAACACACTCAGTAACAGTCCGTGGTCACTCACAGTCTCCCAGGAAGCATTTCAATGTGATCTTTGACCTAAAACTCAAGCACAGCATGCGTTAACTGGTTGTTTTGCTCAGCACCATAGAGTCGTCACCTAACGAATTTCTTCTCGAGGTGTGTGTGGCAGGAAGTAACTGAAGGAAAGGTTGGGCTCCTGGTCGTAACTCCAGAGACACACCTGTCCTCACGCCGCGGAGCCTTATTACCCAGCCACTCGCTGGGTGCTGTCCAGACAGCCCTCTGCACAGGGCCGCCGTGCCCTGGGCCGTCCGTGTCCTTCCAGCCGTGTCTGGAAGGCAGGGAGACAGCCTCACCAGGCGTACGGCGTCGAGAACAGCCAGTTCGAGGCACACAAACACGCAGCAGGACCTGTGTGCATTGGAGGGTGGAGGCGAGAGGGCGGACGCCAGCATGGAAATATTGTTCGACCGCGAGATGCTCTCTGTGGATGGTGGGAAATGATGGGACGTCATAGAACGTGAGTAATTTAAGCTGCCTATAAGCTGCACCTGTCATGTTTGATGACTTGCCTTTTTTTTTCTGTTTATTTATTTTTGAGAGAGACAGAGACAGAGTGTGAGCAGGGGAGGGGCACAGAGAGAGGGAGACACAGAATCCAAAACAGGCTCCAGGCTCCGAGCTGTCAGCACAGAGCCCTATGCGGGGCTTGAACCCAAGAACCATGAGATCATGACCTGAGCTGAAGTTGGACGCTCAACCGACTGATCCACCCAGGCGCCCCTCTCCTCGAGCTTTCCTGAGCGCCTCGCAGACAATAAGAGCGTGTCATGGAAACCCGCCAGTCCTGGGAACCGTGTAACTGCTAACACAAGCTCCCACCACATTCCCCTCGCACTGGGCCCACGAGGTGTCTCTGCACGGGGAAGCCCCCGGGACCACGTGCACCCGTGCAGCACCGATGCGCCCTTCCCGGGCAGCAGGAAGTCGTGAGCTGGGCTTGCCTTCCAGGCATCTCCCACGGGCTCAGCACAAAGGCAGCAATACTGTCCTCTGGCCAGAGTGGAGCCCACAGTGTCTACACCCGGCAGCCCATCACATCCTAGAATCACCCCTCATGGTCCCCGCCCCGGAGTCTGGTTTGCAGAGCAGTGATTTCAGGTGAGGTTCCTCCCAGAGGGTCTTTCCTACGCAGGTTCTCTCTTCCCCCATGTTTAACGTTGCTCTCTAAGCAGTCCAGCTACTGACAGAAATCCACTACTTTGCACACAACATTGCCATTTCCTCTCTGAACCCACCCTCAGCACCTACCAGCGTCTCTGCAAGTCTGAGGCTCCGCTCCCTACAGATGCCCGGCTTTCTGTACCCCCGATCTCAGTCAACGACACGGTTTCCTGGGCTCAAAAACACATCCCACAACCACTTCTTCTCCAGGAAAAGGAGAAACGTTTGCTAGGAGTTATTTCATACATAGGCAATTTCAATTCCAAGAGTCTATAGAAATCATTAGAAAATAGTAGATTGCCGACTCCAAGTCTTCATTTTTCCAAATATGACATCTATTTGTTCCTAGGAAAAAATCTTCTTAAGACTCTTTTTGCAATTGTATGCAATTGTATCCAGTGCAAATGCATCCCAGGAAAACAGGTTATGAGAGCTTCATAATGAGATAAAAATTCAAGATTTTTTTAAACATACTAATGTATATCTCTTATATTTCTACGTCTCTATTATTTATACATTTTTCCAAGATAACTGAATAGCCATAGAACCCTTTCCAGGTAATCATCCTCCTCCTGAATGATCATTACTCATTTAAGGCCATTTCATGAAGAAATAGTCTCTCCTTCTGAAATATTATCTACAATTGGGTTTTTAAAAAGTTAACACTCAACATGCTTCAAAAATAATAAGATCCGGTGGGTAAAGTCCTGCTGTGAGATGTAGACATGGGTGTGACCTGGCTAACATAAACATGAGGGGCGCGTAGGTCTCTGTACTTTAGTGCCTGTGAACTTGCTACAATGTTGCAGAGTTTACATTCCACCAAATGGGAACAATTTATCTAAGACTATCTGGTTGGCTTGACTATAAAAGAAGAGATTCCTCTTGATTTCCTGCCATTCACTTATTTATCCCATAAGCATCATTCATTTAGCCTAGAAACGAAATCTGAAGAGAAGCCAGAAATGGAATGAGATACCAACGTGCGGCCACACGTCCACGTGGATGGCCGGCGCCTTCTGCCCTAACGACTTTGGCAGGTAACGAGGAGGGTGGGAGGGGAAGGGAACACGGGAGTGGACACGCCTTAACAGGCACTGCCTTTGTGCAGGGTGCCAGGTGGGGTCAGTCGAGGAGGGAAAAGTCCGGGCCACAAAGGGCTCACCCCTTGGTGCCGTTCTAATCCAGTCTGTAAGGAGGCAGATTGGAAATAAGGAGAGAGAAATAAAGTGTTCAGAGCAGGAGACACACACCCTCGTCGTCGGGCCCTGTGAAAACCTCTCTGAAGTACAAACAACGTTCTCCAGAAACACGGACAGCGGCACAGAGGACGTGAGTTCTGTCGGCCTTAACAGGTTCGTGGGTTTTGATCAGCTGAAGAAAGGGGGGTCAGCTCAGAACAGCATGAGCAAAGGTGGGAGCTAGGAAGACGCACGGCACATTCCGGGAGCAGCGAGACGTCAGCCGTGAATCCCGAGTCTCTGAGAAACGAGTCACATCACGCACTCTCACACTGAGACGAGACTTTTCGATCCCATTAATTCCAAGAAGCTCCGTGTCTAGCGTCCTTATTCCCGTCTCATTAGGCGGAGGCGGCAGAAGCAGCGCGGTGAGGAAAGCATGCTCCTCGCTCTGGCCGCTGTGATTAGAGTCCAGCCTCACGGTCCTTCCTCCTGCGGCTCCACGGTCAGGGTCAACGTCGCCGGCTGGAGTTTCTCGCGGCCCCTGAATTAATTTAGAGTCGCCCTTGGCTGAAGATGGTCACTCTACAAATAATAAGAGGAGTTACTGCCACGGCCTGGGATTTGCATCAGGAAAGCGAAAAGGCTGCTTTATGAACTACGGTGGTAGTTATTATCCAGTTCAAAGACTGCTCATCTTCGATGATTATTGTAAGAAAGATAAGTAAGAAAAGTCAAGGCGAAATAAAGACTTGGAAAGTATTTGTGAGTTAAAGGCCAGAAATAGGAATGTGGGTGAAGAACATGATTATCCAATAGATTGGAGTCCAAGAGACAAAGACATTTCTTACAGTTACCAAAATTCTCTCAGCACACATCGCTACGAAGGACGGGGAAGAGAAAAGGGAAAAATAATGTGCAGTTGAGCCCCCTTCCGAAAACCACCTCACAGCTCGACGTTAAAGGTTTGGGTGCACTTGCAAAACAAGAGCTTATTTTTTAATGGTCTTATTTATTTATTTATAATTTATTTTATTTTTGAGGGAGGGGAGGGGCAGAAAGAAAGGGGGACAGAGGATCTGAAGTGGGTTCCGTGCTGACAGCTGAGAGCCTGACGCGGGACTCAAACTCGCAAACCGTGAGATCGTGACCTGATCCGAAGTCAGGCACTCAAAACTCAACCCACTGAGCCACCCAGGTGCCTTGCAAAAGATTTTACACTATATGTTAATAATTTCCAAATTATTTATGGATTTCTCATGTACATGTGTGCATGTAAGTCCTCCAAAAATACAGAACTGAAACCACGTACCCAGAGCTGCTTAGAAAGCCCAGGATAAAGCATTCCACACAGAAACTGCTTTCCTTAGGGGCGCCTGGGTGGCTTAGTCGGTTAAGCGTCCGACTTTCGCTTAGGTCATGATCTCGCGGTTCGTGGGTTCGAGCCCCACGTCGGGCTCTGTGCTGACTGCCAGCTCAGAGCCTGGAGCCTGTTTCAGAGTCTGTGACTCCCTCTCTCTCTGACCCTCCCCTGCTCGCGCTGTCTCTCTCTCTCCTAGAAATAAATAAAACATTAAAAAAAAAAAAAAAGAAACTGCTTTCCTTAGTTTATCAATTCACAGAATTACCAAGGGGGAGAAAAACAGATTTCACTTTAACAGAACGTCTAAAATCCTCCAGGAAAGTCTCACAGGCAAACAATCTTGCCTTAAAAAACCTGAGGCATTTGACAGCTAAGGAGGTGGGGACAGTGAATGTTATAAATACTGACAGAGCTTGCACTTCAAAATAATTCCTAAACTAAGGAATGGCCAACCTTAACCCTTATCAAAAAAAAGTTCTTTGAGTCTCTGCATCTTCTATCAAACTAAATGATCGCCCTGACAAAAGGTCGCCTCCCGCGTAGGAACTTCTCAGGGTTCTCCTGTGCCTATGAAGTGGATCCAATTCTCAAACAAGGGTCAAAGGGTCTGCTGGCACCACGGCCGATAAGAATGACAGAGAGTTTGCTGACCACCTTCTGCAGAGTTTGCTGACCACCTTCCGCAAGTCACAGGCCTGTGCTTATAAATTCCACCCCACTTAATCCTCACGAAGGCCCGGGACATGGACCCTTCAATTGTCCCAATTTTAAGATGAGGAAACTGGGGCTATAAAGTTACCCTTGTGGCCCCGAGAGCCACCTCTTTGTAACGTTACCGTGGAAAGTGGCCCGTCACCTACCAGACCCGGAGTGTGGGGTTTAAATCCCCAACATTCACAGCAAAGTGAGGAGGCTACGTGCACTGACCGGGTGGCCCAGAGCCGCGCACGTTGGTGAGGAGGGGACAGGACACAGCCCGGGTCTCAGGTGGGGACCCGCGGCCCAGAGGCCCCACACACTCCCCTCCGGGTCTTCAGGACATCGTAGAGACGTGAGAGCGGAGCTGGGGGGGTGACAGCCAGCACCCACGGGGCACCTCGGGGGTACCAGGCGCGGCTCCTGGCTCGCG
>NW_027551571.1:1149107-1154206 GCF_008692635.1 Crocuta crocuta | reverse complement strand
TCACAGCAACCCGCCTGCCGTGCCCTTCTCGCCCCGTTCGCTGCCCAAAGCCGGGGCAGGGCAAAACCTGGGGCCCTCAGTCTTCCCCTGGGTGGTACCGGGGGTCCAGCCACGGGCTCTGGATGAGACACACTGCAGGAAGCATGCAGGACACTTGCTTTCTCCTCCATCCGGGCAGGTGACCCCAGGGCACAGGGATGATGGGACAGACAGCCCGCACTCGTACTGCGTCCCTGAAACATCACTTCCTGCAGGGGCAACGTGCGGACTTAGCCTCCGCAAATCCTTGTCTCGTGAAGCAGAACTTGCAAACAGATTCCCAGAGTCCCCTCCTTTCCTGCAGCCCTAACCCACACACCCACGACTCCCGCTCACACCTCCTTCAAAGCTCCCAGGCCTGGCTCTGGGTTCAACCACGGCCCCAGAATCGCTCTGCTGAGCCCAGCACCTCAGAACCTGAGCTTGCGTGGAAATGGGCTCCTCGCAGACGCACTCGGCTAAGGCGAGGTCACGCCGGGGCAGGACGGTCCTCATCCAACACGACCACGTCCTCAGAAAAGCGGGGATTTGGACGTGCGGGGAGCACCACGCCAGTGCGAAGGTGGAAATTACTAGAAACTCCGATGCTGGCCAGCCGGCCAGGAGCAGCGGGGCTCAGAGGCTGACTGTCTCCCTCGCAGCCTCAGAAGGAACCGGCCGGAGCCCCCGATCTCGGGCTGCCGCCTCCTGACTGCTGTGTGAGCCGCCGTCTGCAGCGATAGTCACGGCCGCCGCCAGGGAAGTCGCTCGGCACCCCTGTGCCCAGCCGCCCTGTCGGCCCCAAGCTGGCCCCGCTCCCACAAGGCCCGGCTGGGCGCACAGCCCCAGCACTGGCAAGACCCCTGTGGGTCCCTTCCACCCACTGTCACCCCTGCGCCGCTTGAGCCCACCCTGTCCTGGCCCGATGCCTCGTCTCCCCTGGACCCTCAGCCTCCAGAGCATCACCGGGGCCCCCAGACTTGGCCTCCCTCCCGTCCGAATGCCACCATGCAGCCAGAGGACCCCCCTGCCCCAAACACAGACGTGACTGCCGCTCCCGCATAGAAAGCTCTGGGACCTCCCGCTGCTGTCCAGGTGAGGCCCACAGCCCTTCCCGATGAGCCCCCCACAGGCCTCTGCGCCTCATCTCTGCCCGCCTGCCCCCCTCGATTCCCTGTCGAGGCCTGTCCCTGCGGCCCCGAGGACACGCCCTCCTCCGACACGGATGGACAGCAGCCCGGACGCCTCTTCCAAGGGCTCCCGGGGCCCAGCACCCACTGGCCCTTCCCGGAGCTGGTGCACTCCTGGGCGGAGCGATAGCGCCTGGCGGTCTGCAGGCCCCCCGAGAGCAGGGCTTGGGTCTGTCACCTGCGCCCTGAGTTGTCCCCAACACAGCACCTGGACCCCAACAAACATTTTATTTTTCTTTTACTTCTTTTTTTAAGCTTATCTATTTATTCTGAATGAGAGAGAGAGAGTGGGCAGAGAGAGAGAGAAGAGCAGAGAGCTGTCAGCACAGAACCTGATGTGGGGCTCGAACTCAGGAACCCTGAGATCAGGCCGTGAGTTGAAATCAGAGTCCAGCACTTAACCAACTGAGCCACCCAGGCGCTCCCCCAATACACACTTTCTTAAGTGACTTCTTTTGGGACTGAGCGTTTCCTTTCCTACACAGAGTTCTGAATTTGCACACAGAACACTGATCTTAGTCTAAAAAAATATATACATAATGTGGATAGAGAAGCGGATATGACCCAGGCCCGACCTGTTACAGACACTTGCTGGACATCTGGACTTGGGACTGAGAACTGCAGCCTCCAGGCGTCTGTAAGTGTCTAATGGTTGTTCGTAGCCCAGAGCTGCTGCTGCTCCAGAGCCGGAGGGGAGAAAAGAGAGACGGGGCACCTGCCAACTTCTAGAAGAAAAGAGGAAGGTTCAGTCCGTGTCCTCCAGGCCGCAGCCGCTGCACACAGTAGCCGCTAATTTAGATTGGAATTGTTGAAATTTAAATTAATTAAAATTAAATAAAATGGCAGATCTGGTTTCTTAGCCACATCTCCTGTTTCTAGAACTGGGGGAAGGAAGAGGGGAGGTGTGGACCCACAGACAGGACCAAGGGACAGCCCCCACGTCCTCCGTGAGCTAACAGGCCAAGTCACCGCTGAAGGGAGGGAACAATGAAATCTCTAGGGTCCTTGAGTCTGTGGTTAGAGGGCTGGGGGCGCCTGGGTGACTCAGCTGATTAAGCATCTGACTTTGGCTCAGGTCGTGATGTCAGAGTTTGTGGGTTTGCGCCCTGTGTCGGGCTCTGTGCTGACAGCTCAGAGCCTGGAGCCTGCTTCAATTCTGTGTCTCCCTCTCTCTCTTTCTCTCTCCCTCCCCCCCCCCACTCATGCCTTGTCTCTCTCTCTCTCTCTCTCTCTCTCTCTTAAAAATAAACAGTAAAAAATATTTTTAAAAAACAATGGGTTTGGAAGTGTCAGCAAAGAGAGTGGGAGGGCAGGGGGGTTGCCGGATTAGCAGGGACCCCGAGTCCGGGCCACGTGGCTGAGCCCTGCTGCGTGGTCCCCACCACCTCCTCCGCTCAGCCACCGCCCTGGGGGGACCCCGNNCCTCCTCCGCCCCGCCCCCGCCCGGGGGGGGCCCCGCCAGCGCGGCCTCGGAAGCCCTGTCTTCGGGGTGAGCTTGCTGCCCCCGCCAGAGCTGAGGAGCCGCGCACAGGGGTGTGGGGAGAGGCTGCCCCTCGGCGCCAGCACCATCTGGACGAGAATTTCATGCACAGACACTGGCACCGTCTCAGAGCCCCAGCCCGGGGCCCGGGCCCGAGCCCTCCCGCCGCTGCCTCCGCTTGGCCTCTACGTTGTGTTCATGGAGAGGATGAAAATCACGGACACGGGACGTCGTTGGTAAATTGTGAGCACGGGTCAGGCACTTCTCAATATGTGCTCACTGGAGGGTGAAAGAAGGAACCGCCATCTGGAGGCCCCCCAATCCGGAGGGAGGCCCCTGCAAGCCCTTTTAAACCCCACCTTCTTAGAACCAGAGCAGGACGCACACATGAGAGACCCCAGGTGTGGGGCCCCGGCCTTCACCGCTCTGCCCACGCCGCCCCGCAGCCTAAACCGCTCGCTTCCTCTGGAGCCACGTTCCCCTCGTCCAGAAAGAGGGGTTCATGACGCTTGAGAAAAGAGCTCCCAGAAGAAGATGTCGACTGCGTGTCACAGAGGATGATGCAGAAGTCACCATCGCGCCTCATTCTTCTCATCTTTGTGCTCATTGTTCTTACGCTTATGCTGTCAGCTCCAAACATACGTGTTGTTTGTTGACGAGCATGCCAGCCTGCAGAACAAGCCGTCTGTAAAGACAGCGATGCTTTCCGTCTCGGGTCTGATCCCTGAAGCCTGGCCCGAGCCTCGCCCTGCAACCATTTAGCCAATAAAAGCCCTGCATCTGATCCATGATGTAAAGCAGGCTGAACTGAATGGCTAAGCGTGCAGCCCCCTGATGAAGCTGTGTCACGTCTAGGGCTTACTTTCCAAAGATCCCCATGTGTAGGGCTCAGGGGCCAGAACCCACACGTCAGTGTCCCCATAATTTGGAGGTTGGGGTGATTAAGTTCCAAGTCCATTTTAAGCTTTTGGAGCCACTAGAAAAACAAATTCAATGTATCTGTGAGTGAGTTGAGGAATGTTTTATGTGCTGAACGCTAGGGTGTAATTGATAGAAACACAGCTCATCGTGTTGAAGCAACTGAGAAAAACACATCGAAAAGAAGTAAAACAATATAAAATATAGCCGGAGCTCGCGAATGATAACGCCATTTATTTTCCTTGCACACCATATTGGATCACGGAGAAAAGTGATGTCATTATTTTATTATTTATCACTACTGGGACTTAGCCATATGAGACTTGGCTGAGGTATCTGGATTTCAGACCATTTGTTTTCTGCTTTTATCATTAATCATTCCTCCAGCCAAACACCGAAGCTATGGAAATGCCGAGATCCCAAACCCCCAGCTGTTGTGAGCGTGCAATACTTCCTGCCAAATGCAAGTCTGCATGTACACCGTTGGGCCCAAGATGGCGGGCATAACGCCGGGCAGGGCTGGCGCTGGGAGGTCTCTCGGGGGTCATCGGGGCCCCTCACTTCCCAGGCTAAGGGTCAAGCCCTGGGGAGAGCGAGCATCACACCAGAGAGCCCCCTCATTCCTAGATGCATGATTTGGGTGAATAACATAAGTGCCCCCAACCGACTTTCTTATTTGCAAACTCCCCTCCTTACCCTCCTCCTGCTCCTCCTCATCATGGTCTCCCTCCCGAGAGGGGAATGCTTGTGTCAAATATTCTAGAAGCAACATCACTCCATAGAGGCTGGCTCAGGCCCTCGGCTCCGTGTCACTGCGCGTTCCACCGTGAGTGCCCTAAGGTGGCACGAATCATTCGCCTCCAGGGGCGTGACTTCCGGCGGCCCTTCAGTCACAATACAATGGGCCCAATACAATGGGCCACACCTCCTGTCACTGTTGAGTGGCTGAACTGAGATGTGCTGCAAATGTAAAACATATACTCAATTTGAAGGCTGAATACAAAAAGAGTCAATTATCTCCTTCGTATTTCACAGTAATTACAGGGAAACGATAACATGTCAGTATATGAGGTCCAATAAAATACATTACTAAAACTAAATGTGCCTGTTTCATTTTCTTCTAATGTGGCTACTAGGACATTTGAAACGGGGCGTGTGGCTCCCATCGGTGGCCCTCGTTCGCTTTCTCTTGGAAGCTGTCCCAATGCCCCCGCCTGGCCCAGCCTGGCCATCGTGTGGGACTGCCTCTTCTTTCAGCAGCATCCGCAGTGAGCCAGCAGCCCAGCCCGGCCAGGGGTGGGGGGAGAGGAGGGGAGCTTGTTCGAGGCAGCCAAGCCCTTGGCCCCAGTCTGCCTCCTCCTGGGATCTTCACACAGCAGTAGGAACTCAGTCTACACCCGTTCTTGCCTTGAAACCTTCCCTGTCAATTTTGAGGCTTTCCCCATGGCAGCATTTAAAACAGACACTCCATGGGGGCAGGGGGGGAGAAGGGG
>NW_027551571.1:1136987-1149028 GCF_008692635.1 Crocuta crocuta | reverse complement strand
AGTCCATGGGGTGGGGGGGGAGAAGGGGGGAGGGGCATGGAGGAGGGCATTTGCTGGGATAAGCACTGGGTGTTATACGGAAACCAATTTGACAATAAACTATTTAAGAAAATACAATACAATACAATACAATACAATACAATACAATACAATACAATACAATACAATACAGTACAATACAATACAATACAATAAAACAGACACTCCAGAGATACTATAATCCCAGGGCCAATGGCATAGCTGAATGTTATGGGTTAATTGTGTCCCCCGGGCCTAACCTCCGGTGCCCATGCACGTGAACTTACTTGGAAACAGGGTCTTTGCAGATGCAGTTAGTGAGGGTGCGGTCCCACTGGGTTAGGGAGACCCTAAGTCCAATGGCTGGTGTCCTTATAAGAAGAGGGAAGGCCTGGAAGGCAGCCACAGGAGCCGCCAGGAGTCGACAGCGGCAGGCAGTGCGGCCGTGCAGGCAGGGACAGCGGCGATGGAGGCCACCCCCAGCAGAGGCAAGGAAGGGCCCTGCCCAGAGTCTCAGAGGGAAGCCGGCTCTGCTGCCGCCTCATGTGTGGTGCTTGGTGACAGCAGCCCCGGGAAGTGGGTACATTGTCAGGGGGGGAACTCGCAGATTCATAACCAAATAGCTGTCCTTTTGGAAAAATACATATTTTATTAGTAATCCTAAGGCATCACACCTAAAACAAAGCATAGAGTACAGAATGTTCACTTCCATTGTCCCAGCACAGTTTGGTGACAGCAGGCCGGCGGCTGCCTGGAGCCCGGTGTACAGGAAGGCCACCGACGGGCACGAGGAGACTTTTGAAGGTGACCAAAGTGTTTTGAATTTTGAATTAGTGGTGGGTTCATGGGTCTATACATTTTTCAAAATTCTTTGAAATGCAGAGTTCAAATGGATGCAGGTCCTTGTATATTTCAATGAAGTTGATTAAAAATTAAGCATGGCATCGTAATAAACGGAGATCTTATTTGATCCGTGCTAGTAGAATCACCTCCATCCTGACCTGGCATCAGCAAGGCCTCCGCTGCCCTGCACCGCCTCTACTTTTTCAGCTTCTCGAACAAGCTTCTGTGCTGCAAACTCAACACTGTGAACTCCCAGTTGTAAGGGTCTATGGCATAGATGTTATTATTTTTCATTGAAGGAAAGATTTTTACAATAGAGACACAGTGAACGTTAGTGAAAATCGAATATTAACCAAAAAACCCACACTTTTAAAAATCACATTCAGGTCAGAATTTTTTATACTAACGTTTTTAGCATAGTTACCAGTCGCAATTTTTTTCACTTTTAAATATTTCACACAATGCATCATATGATCCCATTGGGTCTCCTAACGTTTCCTTTACACTTTCTGAGCATCTTTTTTCACAAGTGATTTTCGCCCATTTGAAAGAACAGGTGGAAATAAGAATGCAAACGAATCATCAAACGTAAGAGTTTTTAAAATCTAGTTTACATGGGTCATATCTATTTGACACTCTATGAAAAATGATTAATCACAAACTCTTCACCTAAAGAAACTGTTAATACTCAGGCTAATCACAATGTTCTTATTGTATCAATAGACTAAGCAAATGGTGCAAATAGTATTTTAACTATCAGGGACTCTTGATGAAATTTTAGCTACACGAGAGATTTTTTTAATGTGAGACACACACCCCTCAATTTTCTTCTAGCCTTAAGCTATGGCATCATCCACCATTAATATAAAATTTTAAAATTTTTCTGCATCCTTTCCGCTAAAAAGTGACCACATAAACGAAAGAGTTATCTGGGGCCTTGACACTTTGTGTTTACCAAGGAGCTCTGACACTTTCAGCCAAAGGGGGGGAAAGCTGACGAAGATGAGAGATTTCTCGTAGGTCTTCTACAAGTCCTTGGGAGCCGGCTGGGCATCGATACAATCCCCATGCACATCATGGTCACTCAGGAATTCCAGGGAGCACAGAGTTAGAAATACTTTAAAGATATTCTTAGAAAAAAAAACAGAAAACATCTGGATGAAAAGAAGTAAACATGACCGCCATAGTGATCCATAACGATAGTAATTTACATGCCTCTCCTTGTTTTTCTCCCACACCACACAATTTCATCGTGTGCCCCCTCCACCAATTAGAGAGTCAGAGGCTGTGGGACTAACTATTACTTGGTCATTGATAGAATGGTTGTGGGCTCTGTGACTCATCAGAAGTATAGAGAATGCCCCCCAACACTGATAGGATTTTACCTCTTCAAGTGCTCACCCAAGCCCAATACTAAGTAAAATGTGTCAGCAGGATACCACTGTAGTCAGATTTTTAAGAGAATTCAAAGTTGAATTCTTTCAAATAAAATGATTTGTTAGGTATATCTTATTGGATCTTTAAATGCATTAATTTTTTGGTGATAAATGGAGCCTGTTATTAACAGCTTCCCCCCTTTCCTCCGTGCACCACACAGTTTTATTCAAATCAGCGAGAGCATTTGCCCAGAATGGTATCTCTTCTGACATTTATTTCACAGGACTTGTGAGAATCACCCATCATCTCAAATACATTCTAAGGACAGGGGGGCCTGGGGGGCTGACAGGGGGGGCCTGTCGGTTGAGTGTCTGACTCTTGATTTCGACTCAGGTCAAGATGTCATGTTCATGAGTTCAAGACCCACGTCGGGCTCTGCACTGACAACATGGAGCCTGCTTGGATTCTCTCTCTCCCTCTCTCTCTGCCTCTCCTCCACTCACCCTCTTTCTCTCAAAAAATAAATTAATCAATTAAATAAAAAACATTTTTAAAAATATTAAAAATAAAAAACCTAAGGACAGAAAGCCCACAGGTAGCTACAGTTCTTCAACATCTAAACAAAAAGAAAGTCTTGAGCTGGACAGAGTTGATCTTTACCCTCAAGGTCAGCAGAAGGACAGTCCTCCGTCAGGCTGAAAGCCTGGTTCCTGGGTGTCCCCAGGGCTGCACTGGGCACCAGCTTGTCCTGACACTTAGACTCTGTGTCGCTTTGCTTCAGCAGGCCTCTCATGTCTTTGGAAATAAAAAAACAAACGAGCTTACAGCTGAAATGGCAACAGAGATCATCGTTCCGGGTTTGGCAGAGAGTAGAGGAAGTTTGGTGTCGTCCCGGCCAACTGCTATCACATGCAGCGTTTTCTTTCCACCGTTAGCTCACGACGTGGCCGAAGAATAAAGGTGAACAATTGTTTATCAGACACGGGTTGGAGTGAAAAGTAATTAGGAAGAAATATGTGTCCCGACTGTCTAGAAAGACGGAGCTCCCTGGAAAGCCAGGCGGCATGAGCCCACGGAGACTATTTGTGGGAGCGGAGCGCCAGGCCCTCGCCGTCCTCACCACTGGAGGTCACAAGTGACCAGGGCCTGTCTGTCACAGGTAGACCGTTAACCTGCACCTTGTCCTGTGGGAAAACGGGATCCGGTGACATGACTGCGAGTGAACGTGGCTTTGTTGTTTTACACGTTCAAAACAAGTGTGATTTCAAGGACTTCGAAATGCCCCGTGGCTTTGGTTATCAAGTACACACGCCTGGATTGTCCCACGTGTAAGTCACCCCTTTCTGAGGATGATGACCAACCAAGACAAAAGTCAAACAAGTGTACTCAGGAGCTAGACTTCAGTTGGGCGGTGAAGGCCACACAACAGGTGTGCAGGGGCCCGCATCCCTGTCTCCTGACTCCAGGTCCTGCTCTGACCCGGAGCCCCTTCACCACAGTCCCTGTGGGGTGAGCCACAAGGAAGGACACTCGACTTCAGAAAGACCAGCCAGAGAGACTCTCTCCTACTTGAACCAGGAACAAAGGGCTGGTAGATATCGACCAGCAGCACCAATTGATATTCTTTTTTTTTTTATGTTTATTTATCCTTGAGAGAGAGACAGAGAGACAGAGCTCGAGTTAGGGAGGAGCAGAGAGAGAGGGAGACACAGAATACAAAGCAGGTTCCAGTCTCTAAGCTGTCAGCACAGAGCCCAACGCAGTTCTCAAACTCACAGACTTTGAGATGGTGACCTGAGCCGAAGTTTAACTCGGACGTTTAACCGACTGAGCCACCCAGGTGCCGCCCCTGGAATTGGTATTCTTGAATCATCTTCTACATTCTGTTGAATGTGGCCTCTGCCCGTGGACTCCTACCTTCTGAACATCATCAGCACGCAAGCAAAATGGTGGCACTCTGGATTCATCTCCGCACACTAGGTGTGTCTGTGGTTGAGCTAATGTGCTTTGCATCAGCATGAAGACATGAGCAGCGCAACAGAGCCCCTCACTGAGTGTTAGAGATACAGTAAACAACCAAAGAAAGGAAGGGGGAAAGAGACACAAATGACTTACTTCAAGCCACTACTGGCGTTCATCAGGGTGCAAATTATTTCAAAATCTCTTCGTTAGTAGAACTAGAAATGTACCCAGAGCAGCCCATGGCCTGGATTTACATGTAGACTTCTATCTTTGTCTTTCTGATCTGACATTTCTAAGGGTCTAGAATGATGAACTATTTGTATTTTGTGGTGATGCTTTAGAATACGAGCACCAACGCAAGGCTGGGTGGCCATTGCCAAGGAAACCCTGTTGGCTTCGTGCTTGTGCAGTGACCTCGTCTGTGGAAACACCATCTGGGGCTACAGTAACTCCGTATCAGACCTAGAAATATCTTCATAAGCCAGGGAGGGCCGTGATTCCAAATTCCATTTAGGAAATCTCTGGGAGCTGTTTGGGTAAGTTATTTCCTCTAGAAAATAGTTATTTATTTCCTAGTTATTTCCTCCAGAGCCACCTACAATTACTGTAGAAAAGGTTAAATTGGAACATAGGGGTTTCCTATCTCCTGTTGAACCTCGGTGCAGATCTACACAGGAAGCAATTTCGAGAAATTTCTCCAGAGACGCCAGCCAACTGGAGGCCAGCTCTAATTCCCCCCCTCAGTGTGTTGTTAGATAGTGACAACCCACACCACTGGTTGTCAAATGGCAGATTAAACATCAGAATTAACCATCTGAGGTGCTAACCAGATAGAATAAAAATAGAACTAAAATGAGAATTAACTCACACTTCTTGTAAGGAGTGGGGTGGTTAGGTCCAGGCCGAGAACAAATACGTGGAAAGTCAATGGCTGAGAGCACGTGGAGGCCGGGCCCAGCAGGGTGGGCTTCGGGGCTGTGGCCTATCACCATTCCGCCCTGTGTCCCCAAGCACAGTGGCACACGTGAGTGCCATGAAGACTTGCACGGGCCACTGGGGCGCCGCCCTGAGCAGGGAGCATCCAGGTCATCGAGTGGCTGCCCCCTTTCTCTCAGAGAGCACGAGGCAGACAGTCCTGGACCAGCGCGTGACCAGAGGCCCCTCCCTAGCTGTTCCTAGTTTCCTAATTCATGCTGGTTGTGAATTAGCACTTCATCAGCAACAGCTATGCAGGAAGCTGAGGAATGTTTTGGAATATAAACAATTCCTGGGACCATTAAACTGTGCAGATGTAGGTCTAGACTTATCATGAGTGAAGCATAATACGGATTCTAGACATAGGGTTCATGAAGTATGATGGTGATTCTTAACAACCAAAACTGGAGGGCAGGGGGCTCTCAGTTAGCATCTGACTTTGGCTCAGGTCATGATCTTGAGGTTTGGGGGTTCAAGCCCCACACGGAGCTCACCACTCTCAGCATGGAGCCTGCTTGAAATTCTCTTTCTCCATCTCTNAAATTTTTTAAAAAAAAAATAAATTTTAAAAAACTAGGTAGAAAGTATTTAATTAAACTTTGCAAAAAGTACATGACAACTATCAATTTTATTAAAATAATTTTTATTTAGTTTTTTATATTCACTGATTATTGTTTTTATTTTGTCTTTTCATTTTAATAATTCTGAATATTTTACCAAGAAAGCGCTCTCAAAATACATCATAAAAAACCAATCTACCTTAACTTTCATTTACCTAACTTATTGATAACATACTTAAATTTTATATATTGCAATTGTATTTTCCTTTTTTAAATTTTTTTAAACATTTATTTTTAATTTTGAGAGACAGAGAGATGGAGACCATGAGCAAGGGAGGAGCAGAGAGAGAGGGAGACACAGACTCTGAAGCAGACCCCAGGCTCTGTCTGAGCTGTCAACATGGAGCCCAACAGAGGGCTCGATCCCATGAACCTTAAGATCATGACCTGAGCTGAAGTCAAGAGTCTGATGCTCTACCAACTGAGCCACCCAACTGCCCCTTCATTTCTAATCTTTTAGATCAGGGTTTGGCGGATCTTCTTCTATAAAAGGCCTGTGTTACATCATTAAGAATGATGAGAATTGGTATTTTGCTACAAATAGAAAACCTGAAAATGGATCCTAAAGGTAGAGAAGAAATAGTAACAGAAAACATTCACAAGGCAGCCTGTCAAAATTTTAACAATAAAGATGAACACACTTTTGTCCGATATGACCCACATAAAATTTGTGAACAGGGCATCACAAGTTAATTTTGTGAAAATTTACACATGGCCAAAACAGCAAACATGAGCAAGAAAATTATTCTAAATCAAATCTACAACTTGAACAATTTGCTATTTTTGCCAATTTCAGTCATAAAAAAGTATAACTTCCCATATATTTTTATTTTGTTTTTAGGAACAAATATTGATTATGAACAAATACGAAGGATTTTTGTTGGGACTCTTTATAGACTGTTTATAATTTTTAAGTGTGAAAAAAACATAGTGTGTGCATCTCCATTAGTCACAGGCACTGCGAATGTCAGCACGGCCCAAATGAAAGCAGAGAAGGAGCTGTTTCCTGGGCAAACACAAAAGAAGCCTACATACCTGAAGACACTCATCAGGTATCTCCCTAAAAGACTGTTTTTGATCATGGAAATCCCAAATGAGAAGGTGCAGACCCCCGTCCTCAAGTTGCCTCTGGGTCAAGTTCCCCAGGCTGATGGGCAGTGATGACCACAATTTCTCCAGAATCTACTTGNAATGAGAAGGTGCAGACCCCCGTCCTCAAGTTGCCTCTGGGTCAAGTTCCCCAGGCTGATGGGGATGACCACAATTTCTCCAGAATCTACTTTCCTCCCTTCCTTCCCAGCGCAAGTCTACCCAAAGTGTCCACTCCAGCGGGCCAGCCACCTTGGACTGCCGCCCAGCCATTGAGAACCAGGGTCACCTGCTATGTCACCAGCCACCACACCCATCTCAATGCTCAGTTCACATCTGCCTCCTTGATGAAGCTTTCCCTGACTAGACATGACAGTCTCTCTTCTGTCACCTTGGATGGTACGTGTTCTCTGCACCCCAGGAGGAAGGTGTTCTGAAGTTATGTTACCAATGAGCGATGCCTTTCTCCCCAACCAGTTTATGATTCTAGTAAGACCTGACATTTGCTGAGGCACTACTACATGCCAAGTACTATTACTTTACATCCACTCTTGAACTAGTATTAACTGAACTGAATTGACAACTCTTCCTCCCTCTGATGCTACTGAGCCCAAAATTCCTTCTCCTCTCTCTGTTTTCCAAATTCTTGCTGGTCAAGTTCCTATCTTATGCAAACCAACATACACCGTACTGTTTCATTAAATGCTCAGGACAGAGGAGTCATTCGACAAAAATGTAGCATTGTTGCTCTAGATGTCAAAGAAAAGAGCATATTTGAGTTTTAAGTAATTATGCAGAAACTATGCCTTATATGTACTTATTTCATTCACAAAAACAAACTCCTAGCTTAGCCTTTCCCACTTCTATACTACACATACAAAATTTTTTTTTCACATCTTAAATATGGCAAGTCTTATAAAGATTTTTTTTAAGTGGTTATAAAGACGACCAAGAAAAATTATTTCACCCAAAAAGAAATTATCACTTGTCTGATAAATTCATTAGAATCCTAGAAAGCATACCAAAAGTTTAAGTAATGACATACGATGTTACATTATTTTTTTCCAGTGTCTATACAAATAGATGAGATCTACAAAGAAAGAACCCACATCTGGATGCTATTTCTCATTGACTGCCCGGCTGGCTGGGGTAAAATAAGAATGAGAACTCAGCTTGACTGCCCACAATTTTTATGAGTCTTTATTATTTTGTGTAAGATCTGTCTTTACCACCCAAATATGAGAACTATACTCTCGCAGTAAAAAGAGACTTTGAGATAAATCGTTGTTTTTAGATAGCTAATCCAAACGTTTAGTGTGCCTCCCGTTCAATATTTTGAGAAAATCGTTCTAGGAATACGAGATACTTTGGGGGTTAACACAGGAAGCTGCATCTCCATTAAGCCCATCTGTCTCTGCAGTGGTGGCTGGAGTTGGCTCACACGGGGTCACATGGGCTGGGTATACACGGCTCCTCCCAACAGTGCAATCGGTGGTGTCACCTTGGCAGCTGGAAATCAGCCATGGTGGGAACAGTCACACCTCGGAAGCTGACAACTGTTTACAGTAAGGTCTTCCCCCCACCTCCTCCCAGAAAGCCAAGTGTTCAACATTTACCAGCACACCACTGCTTATTAGCTAAGGTTTCCGCCCTGCCACCCCGCCGTCCGCAGAATACTCTTGGTGGGTATAAGAGAAGAGGAGAAGAATTAATGCAACTATTTTGAAAACATAACCCCAGATGGGAATTGAAGAGTATAAACTTCCAGTTTTAAGACAAAGAAGTGCTGAAGATTTAACGTATAGCATGGTGATTATAGTTAACAATTCTGTATCCTATACTTGAAAGTTGCTAAGAGAGTAGATGCTAAGTGTTCTCACCACAAAAATGAAATGGTAATTATGTGACATGATGGAGGTATTAGCTAATGCTATGGTGGTAATCATTTTGCAGTGTATCAAAACAACACACTGTACACCTTAAAGTCATACAACGCTATGTATCAACTGTATCTCAGTAAAGCTGGAAAATTTTTTCCAAAAAAAAAGAACTTATTAAAAGTAAACAAAAGGGGGGCGCCTGGGTGGCTCAGTCGGTTAAGCGTACGACTTTAGCTCAGGCNACTATTTTGAAAACATAACCCCAGATGGGAATTGAAGAGTATAAACTTCCAGTTTTAAGACAAAGAAGTGCTGAAGATTTAACGTATAGCATGGTGATTATAGTTAACAATTCTGTATCCTATACTTGAAAGTTGCTAAGAGAGTAGATGCTAAGTGTTCTCACCACAAAAATGAAATGGTAATTATGTGACATGATGGAGGTATTAGCTAATGCTATGGTGGTAATCATTTTGCAGTGTATCAAAACAACACACTGTACACCTTAAAGTCATACAACGCTATGTATCAACTGTATCTCAGTAAAGCTGGAAAATTTTTTCCAAAAAAAAAGAACTTATTAAAAGTAAACAAAAGGGGGGCGCCTGGGTGGCTCAGTCAGTTAAGCGTACGACTTTAGCTCAGGCCATGATCCCATGGTTCATGGTTCGAGCCCCACGTCGGGCTCTGTGCTGACAGCTCAGAGCCTGGAACCTGCTTCGGGTTCTGTGTCTCCCTCTCTCGCTGCCCTTCCCCTGCTTAAGCTATCTCTCTCTCTCTCTCTCTCTCTCTCTCTCAGAAATAAATTTTAAAAAAACATTTAAAATTTTTAAAAACAAAAGAAATATAAAAAGAATTATCGTGGGAAAGTTTTCACAAAGATAATGAGAAGTCAGTGATTTGGGGCTAACAAATGAGGTAGCTGATATTGGTAATTACAGAGCTGATCTCTCATATTTTCATTTCCTTATCTTTTCTACCAGTCTCCATTAAAGCTTTAATAGTAGCATAAAAAGTATAAATGATTTTGGCTTTAAAGTTTTTCTTTTTTTTATTTTTTTAACGTTTATTTGTTATTGAGAGACACAGAAAGATCGAGTGTGAAGGGGGAGGGGCAGAGAGAGAGGGAGACACAGAATCCAAAGCAGGCTCCAGGCTCTGAGCTGTCAGCACAAAGCCCAACGCAGGGCCCAAGCTCACAAACCGCGAGATCATGACCTGAGCCAAAGTCGGATGCTCAACTGACTGAGCCACCCAGGCGCCCCTAAAGTTTTTCAAAAGAAATTAAAAACATGCCAGAAATCAGTGTTTGTTTCTTGAAAAGCTCAATGTTTTTGTTGGACAGATATTTTGAAAATAAAAATAAAAGGAGTTAGGACATCTCTGCCGGTGGAAGTGCAAACCGGTGCAGCCGCTCTGGAAAACAGGAGTGTCAGACTTCAGCTCAGGTCGCAAGCTCACTGCTCGAGTTCAAGCCCCGCATCAGGCACTGTGCTGACAGCTCACAGCTCGGAGCCTGGAGCCTGCTTCAGGTCTGTCTCCATCTCTCTGCCCCTTCCCCACTCATTCTCTGTCCCTTTCTCTCTCAAATATAAATAAAATATTAAAAAATTTTTAAATAAGAAATGAAAATAGAACTACCCTACAACCCAACCATCGCATTACTATGAATTTATCCAAAGGATACAAGAGTGCTGATTTGAAGGGGCACGTGCATCCCGATGTTTATAGCAGAGCAATGAACAATAGCGAAAGTATGGAAAGAGCCCCAATGTCCATCGACTGATGAATGGATCAAGAAGATGTGTTGTGTACACACACACAATAGAGTATTAGTTGGTGATGAAAAAGAATGAAATCTTGCCATTTGCAGCAACATGGATGGAACTGGAAGGTGTTATGTTAAGTGAAATAAGTCAGTCAGAGAAAGACAGATATGTTTTCACTCATGTGGAATTTGAGAAATTTAACCGAAGACCATAGGAAAAGGAAAGGAAAAGTAAGTTACAAACAGAAAGGGAGGCAAACCATAAGAGGCTCTAAAATACGGGGAGCAAACTGAGGGTTGATGGGAGGGTGGGGGAGAGGGGGAAATGGGTGATGGGCGCGGAGGAGGGCACTTGTTGGGATGAGCACTGGGTGTTGTACGTAAGCGATGAATCATGCGAATCTACCCCTGAAGCCAAGACTACACTGTATACACTGTATGTCAGCAAACATGACAATAAATTATTTAAAAAAAAAGAAGTTATGACATCTAAGAGCTACAGTTTGCCAGCCAGCTCACCAGCACCTGTATCCCTAGGAGGCAGGTGTTTCCTGACCTTTCTCCCATGGCAGTGTGCAAGTTGCCCATTATGCAGAATGCCAAAAATAGGTAAAAATGAAAAATAAGAAAAAGATTTAAACTCCCCAGTTCTCAAATTTTAAACACACACATATGTGTGTGTTTCCTTCTGCCCCCAAGAAAAGGAGTCAGCTCAATTAGCATGTAAACTCGTCTTCCCACCAAAAAAGTATGAAACTTTATTCAATATACTGTGTGTTGGTGTTACCGGTGTGCAATGCCAAAGACACACCACATTTATCATTTCTTTTAAAACTCCCTGACTAGGCCATTCTAAACCTCAACGTTCACATTCAAATCTCTATTCAAAGTGCTTTATTCCCGCATTTAAAATGAGCAACAGAAGCTAAGGGGCAAACAGAGTATCAAATGAGTCCATGAAGTGCAGTTGAAGTTGGGCTTTCACTGAAATTCCTTTTCAATGGTTTAGTTGAGTCAGCAAGCACGGACACTGAAAGGCACCCCAAAATCTTCATAATGAACGGTATTCTCAGGCAAGATGCCATTTTCAGGTACAACTTGTGCTCACCTGCTTCTAGATGGATTTCTACATCACTAATATTTTATTAAAAGAGAAAGTGCACCTTTGGGGGTGCCTGGGTGGCTCGGTCATTTAAGCATCTGACTTTGGCCGAGGTCATGATCTCATGGTCTGTGAGTTTGAGCCCCGCATCGAGCTCAGGGCCTGGAGCCTGCTTCAGATTCTGTGTCCCTCTCTCACTCTGTCCCTCCTCTGATCATTCTCTCTCTCTCTCTCTCTCTCTCTTTCTCTCTCTCTCTCTCTCTCTCACACACACACACACACATACACACACATTCAGAACATTCAGAACAAAACTTTTAAAGACAAAGTGCACCTTTGGACAGCCCCAAAAGCACTATAGGAAATGCCCGGGGAACCAAGTCAAGGGGGCTGCCTAAGGAAGGAAG
>NW_027551571.1:1127926-1136961 GCF_008692635.1 Crocuta crocuta | reverse complement strand
GAGCCCCGCATCGAGCTCAGGGCCTGGAGCCTGCTTCAGATTCTGTGTCCCTCTCTCACTCTGTCCCTCCTCTGATCATTCTCTCTCTCTCTCTCTCTCTCTCTTTCTCTCTCTCTCTCTCTCTCTCACACACACACACACACACACATACACACACGTTCAGAACATTCAGAACAAAATTTTTAAAGACAAAGTGCACCTTTGGACAGCCCCAAAAGCACTATAGGAAATGCCCGGGGAACCAAGTCAAGGGGGCTGCCTATTTCGAAGGAAGGAAGAGCTATCACTTCTCTGTCCTACATGGACTCATCCATAAGGCGAGCCCAGAAGGCTTACAGCTGGACCAGCCTACATAGTTTGTGCTTCAAATTCAAGCATTTTCCACAAATGAGCGCCCCCAGCACTCACCCATGGTCCTCAGCGTTCCCGATTTGTATGTCCAAAGGACACGTTTTGTTATCTTGTTTCCAGGCTACAATAGATTGAAGGTAGTGGATACAGGGGGAAAGGGAAGGGCATAGACAAGTTCAGTGGGGTGGTGAGAAGAGCTCGCCGACAGCAGAGCCAGAAAGAGGACAAAAACAGCAGGACACGGGGCTCTTCTGTCCACACCAGCACACAGGGACCCGCTTTCATAATGCTCATCCTGAGACAGTTATGTTGAGTGGGTGTGCAAGATGCCCCTTCACACAGATTTACCCTCCCAGGGGGCACACGCAGGCATGCGAGCACTCTGCAGCCACAGTTCAGGGAATAACCACACCTGTACCCCAGGCCCTGCAAGGACCCGCTGCCAGAGTACAAATATCCTGTCCTGGGTTGGATGGGTGTCTGCGTCTCGAACGGTGCCCCTGGGTCAAGTGGAGGCATATACAACACCCTTGCGTACCCCCTTCATACACCTTCAGGAAACAAGCTCGTCCACTTGCCCCAGGAAGAATGAGAGCCCCAGAGTCTACAATTACTTACTATTGCTGGGCAAAATCTCTCACCCCACTTTCTAGGTATTTCTCTCCCAAAATTATTTACTCTCCCCAAAATCTCCTTTCCCAGGAGGCAAAAAGGCTCAAGAAAATGCTTTCTCTCTAATACAGAGAAATTCTGACTAGAAACAAATCCCTTGAAAAATGACAAATCTGAAGGCAAAACCCAGGACATCTATTTCAGGCCAGGATGGAGTAACAAGGGGCTGGACTCACTCTTTGCTTAAACAACTAGAAAACCAGACAACATATATGATTTTCAGACACTGGACAGCCAGCATAACTGTGGTCCCCAAAGAAGGGAAATAACCAAGGGGGCCATGATTTCTTGACTTTCTACCTGGGAGCAGTTTCCAGGCCACAGGGAAGACAAGTCAGGAGAACCCAACCAGATCCAGCAGTCTTGAGAGCGGGGGAGGGGGAGGAACCAGGGAGGAGGAGGCTGTCCAAAGAGCAAGCTCCAAGATCTGAAGGGTCTTCTGGTGAGAAACTGACCTGTATATTCAGAAGAAATAACCACCCAAGAAAAGACCCGCCATGAAGAAACAGACACAATTCTCAAAGCCCACCTGAGCTGGAAATAGTTGATCCTGCCAGCCATGTGGGAAACCCTCATAACCCTAGGGTGTCAGATAGACTCCTCCTAATCCGTCCTTCCCGAGATCCGGAAGGCCAAGCCAAGCGTACGCCTGGTGTTCTGGGGATCTTTGGCAGGATGCCATGCTTAGAACCCCACCACTCTGGACCCAGCCCGCCGAACAAAGGATGTGAGATGGACCCAAAAGTCCATCCTGTGGGCTATGAGGTGGTCTGGCCAGAGTTCAGCCCAGCCGGGGAACCCCAAACCAAACAGAAACAGGCCGAATTATCACATCTTCTCCCTTTGCATTAGATCAAGTGACAGTTTTTGTAAATTAATCTGGCTCCTTCTGAGCTTTCTTGTTCAGATGCAAAATGTGAAGCAATAGCTTTAATGTGCTGGCTCTGGAAGAATATTGCAGAGATTTAAGTTATGCCAGTTTCATATCAGTGACACCAGGTGCTGAAAATAGGAAATCAATTTAACTAATCCCAATGATGATTCCGTTTTTCATCCAGTTCATAGGGCAAAGTAAATGTTTTTGGAGTCTTGTTCTGTTGAGGATGAAAGCACCTGACATTACTGTGAATGCCATTGTGAATTCAGTTAAAAAGCTGAACATAAGACAAAATAATAGGTTTTGTGGGGATCACATGAGTCCACACCGATGTCGAGCACTGTGCTGTGGTTCAGTAATATCCTCACCAAACTGAGGCCGTGTGGAGTAGAAATGTACTTGGACTGGTCGTGTGCTGCATATGTAATATGCTACCAACCAGAACAAAAGCTATCGTTGTCAAAGCTGATATTTTTATATATCAAAGAGCATGTGAACTACAATGTTTTTGTGATGATGTTGTGCAACAAAAAAAATAGCTCCCACATGCTGATGGGTGCTTCTCTCTCTGCTTCCTGTCATCAGCCATTGTGGAAATGTTTGCACTTTGAAGAACCACTTTGTAAATCAAAATAAGGGCTCTATAGTGGATTAAATATTTCTTAGAGTTCTCTGAACTTGTGTTGTATTTTGTTCAAAATCTGTTGTAAACTTTGATGAGATTATACAACCCAAAGAACCAAAAGCTAGCCTTGAGGCCTGGGCAACTTGCAATTATTGAGGAAAAGTTTGAAAACAGGAGCTCATTGAAATTTACCCTTACAAAAACAAGGGAAATGTCCAACATTTTGAATGATGAGAGATCAACTGGAGACCAGGATTTAATTCTGAAATCCCATAATTTTGTTTGAAGATATCTCAACCTTTAGGAAGAGTTGCTTGATAAGGCACCTATTTTTAATTGTATGAACTTATATGTTGTACCACAATAAGATAAAATTCAGAAGTTTCATGATTTTACAGAAAATAAATTTAGCAAAACAAAGAATCATCAATAGAAACAACTTCTTTGATGAGTTTATAAAAATATTTGTCAATGAAGGACACCTTAAATGGAAGCACCAGAGAAAATAACCACAAAAACTATGTGCTTGAAATATTTACAATTTCATTATTTTTTAAACAGTATTGAAGTTTTTGACAAGATGGAGCAGCGGCATGAAAGTTCTCTGCTTCTCTCATCCTGGAAATGCAGCAAGATCTGCATCAAACCATTTTGCACACCTAGAAAATTGATCTGATAATTAACTCAACAATCTTCATAACTTGAGCCAGAGAATTTGGCAGGTACGTGGCATGGGGAGGTGAACTGGGAGCGAGAGAAGCCGTGGAGGGTAGGGAGAGGTATTTGTGGAGAGAGGACAGAGACAGAGGGAGAGGACAGGAAAGGCACTCCCCCCAAAAGTAGCTGGAGAGAAAGAGAAAGAGTAGTAGCACCCACAATTGCCTGAACAAGAAAGGGAGAAAGGAGAGGGTTTCAATATCATTAAGATCCTAAACAGGGCAAAGTAGCATCAGAAACTCCACAGCCCAGTACCTGGCAGTGCTCTGGTGGGAAGGGCAAATCCCCGGGAGCTGGCAACAAGGTCTGAGGGATCCATGGGCCACATGGGGAGAAGCGGCTCCCTTGCAACCCTGCTAAGAGGGTATTTGGTAGGAGCTGTATGGCCTCCCCACAGGCAAAGGTCCCAGCAGACCCCGGAGAATATGATTGCTGGTATTGGAACAAAAATGCCAGGGTGCAGTGAAACCTGACGTGGGTTGTGTGTTGTGATTTACCACAATCCCTGCAACGCTGCTGCTACAAGATCACATGAACTTATTCTGGGGCAAGCTGACATCAGGTCACAACCTCTGAGCCTCTACAGCAGTGTGATTATAGGAATGTTCCCGGAAGCAAGCCAGCATTTGGCCATTGTTCGGTGAGAGCCTCCTCCAGAGGGTCAGAGCGAGTCCAAGCAACAGGGCTCTCAGAAGTGAGGGGTTTGGAAACTCAGCCCCACCTGAGATAAAATTCAGGAGGGAGGTGCTGCGTGGCAGGCTGACAGCTTGGATGTGGACACTGTAGAAGCGGCGAGTGGACGGAAGCTGGGGACAAAGGAGGGCTGCTTAATTGTAAGTTGGGCAGAGCACAGAGTTCCGATGCTAGAAACTGAGAAGCGGCATGAAGCCATTTTCACTTCTCCTGTGCATTCGCATGCACACATACACGCACCACAACGATCCACCCCAGTAAGCTAAGCAGCACCACCTAGCGGAGAATGGCGCCATTACACCAAGCCCATCCAACTGCGCCAACCAAGCCCTAGAGGACGACAAGTCTCTCCACCTGCTTAGTTTACGGGCTGCACAGTGCTTCATAGTTTGACTTCTAGGGGAAACTGGATGTAATTTCACTCAGGTTTCATTCTGTTCAATGGTTCATCTGTTCAGGGGATTTATTTGTTGTTCATTTTATGTTTTCTTTTCCTTTTCTTTACTTTTTTCCTTTTCTTATTCTTGGATGCAGAAAGAGAAAAATACCACTAATATCACCCTCAATAGGGAAAACTGAGAGCTTTCCCCCTAAGGTCAGGAATAAGACAGGGATGTCCACTCTCACCACCATATTCAACACAGTATTGGAAGTCTAAGCCTCAGCAATCAGACAACACAAAGAAATAAAAGGCATCCAAATTGGCCAGGAGGAAATCAAACTTCCACTCTTCACAGGCAACATGATATTCTATATGGAAAACCCCAAAAAAACACCAAAAAACTTCTAGAACTGATCCATGAATTTAGCCAAGACACAGGATATAAAATCAATGCACAGAAATGGGTTGCATTTCTATACATCAATAATGAAGCAGCAGAAAGGGAAATCTAGGAATCAATACCATTTACAATTGCACCAAAAACCATAAAATACCTACGAATAAACCTGACAAAAGAGGTGAAAAACTAAACACTGAAAACCATAGAAAGCTTATGAAAAAAGTGAAGACAAAAAAATAGAAAAATATTCCATGCTCATGGATTCAAAGAAAAAATATTGTTAAACTGTCGATACTACCCAAAGCAATGTACATATTCAATGCAATCCCTATCAAAATAACAGCAGCATTCTTCACAGAGCTGGAGCAAACAATCCTAAAATTTGTATGGAACAAGAAAAGATCTCAAATAGCCAAAGCAATCCTGAAAAAGAAAACCAAAGCTGGAGGCATCACAATTCCAGACTTCAAGATGTAATCAACAAGACAGTCTGGTACTGGCACAAAAACAGACACATAGATCAATGGAACAGAACAGAGACCCCAGAAATGGACCCACAAATGTATGGCCAACTCATCTTTGACAAAGCAGGAAAGAATATCCAATGGAATAAGGACAGTCCCTTCAGCAAACACTGTTGGGAAAGCTGGACAACGACATGCAGAAGAACAAAACCGGACCACTTTCTTACACCACACAAAAAAATAAACTCAAAATGGATGAAAGACCTAAATGTGAGACAGGAAGCCATCAAAATCTCCTGTACACTGAAGGTAACAATCAAAACAAAACAAAAAGGCAACTGATGGAATGTTTATCAGTGTGTCTCTTTGTGTGTCTGTGTGTATCTATCTCTCTTTGTGTGTGTTTCTGTCTCTTTGTGTGCGTCTCTGTAAGTATGTGTCTATGTATGTGTGTCTCTCTCCCTCCTCCCTACCCTCCTTCCTCCCTTTCTTTCTCTTCTTCTTTACTCACACATACATATACTACATTATCTTTAATAATTTTTGCTATTAAAAATATCCCAGTTCAGATAATAGATTATATGACCATCTTAATCAAAAGTTCAATGGAGAATCCCTTCAGCTTTTCCTACCTTCCTTCCTTCCTTCCTTCCTTCCTTCCATCTTCCTTCCTTTCAAGCGGAGAGAGAAAAGTGCTTCCTTCCACATCCACCCAAAGTCAAGTGAAGGAGGTTGTCATATGTACCAATCACAAAAATTGAGGGCTTGCAAGAGAGACGACCTGATGTGCCATGGCCCAGGTGGGAGCCCGCAGGCACATGGGCAGCTGACCTGCTGATCTGGGTCTCTGTACTGACACGAACCAAAGGAAGACGGAATTAAGAAACTACAACAAGTGCAGAACTGGAGAAATCTGCACTCCTCGCATTTGCGTGTCAAGAATGCGTGAGAGAAGCCCTTCTGAGCTGGCAGAGGAAGGGCCACCCAAAGGCCACGCCTCCATGCAAGCAATGAAAACACTACCAAAAAGTGTCAAAATTAACTTTTCCAGAACTTATGAAATTAACCAAAATGTTGCAGCTACCCAAGGAGCACGTACTCAAGACAAATAACTGAGTCTCAGTAAGAACAGCAAGCCTATTTCCGTCTCCGTCTTCCCAGCTTAACAACAGCCGTGAAAACAAACAGCCTCATAACCACAGTAGCTGTGAAAAATTGCAGGGTAGCACCCACTGGAGAAGGTAGAATGGTTTTAAGACTCCCCAGAGCTTCACACCCAGGTATCTCCTGTCCGGCAGCACTGTGAAAATCTCCATTCTCAGGGCTTCTCTCTCTCTTTATTTCTTAATGCTTATTTTTGAGAGAGAGAGAGTGAGAAACAGAGTGTGAGCGGGGGTAGGGGGGTGGGCAGAGAGAGAGGGAGACACAGTTCTGAGCTGTNGTTTTTTTTTTTTTTTTTTTTGACCTGACTCAGAGCTCTCTCTGTACAAACAGCCCTGTCCCCTGGGGCACTCCCAGGAAACAATCAGTGGCGATTGTTTCATTTCACAGCTGCTTGAAGTGGCACATTAGTTAGGGCTGACCAAACAATTCTTACTTTTTATGTTTTAAAGGGAAAACTAGAAAATCAGATATCAATAGGGGGCCCTGCAAAGTTCCGATATATTCCTGAGAATCTAAAAGGCCACGTACATGTACAGAGCCGTGTGCACACCCGGGAAAGACCTGAGAAGGCCCTAGACTCCCGCCTTTGGCTGACTCTGAGACTCTGTGCAAGCAGGGAGTAAAGGTAAAGGCAGAGGTGCTGGAGTCCTGAAGGGTCCCCACCACACATCCAGAGCCTTTCAGGAAAGATGGAGACTTTCTGGGTTAAGGTGTTTTTAAGAAAACCTCTGCCCGATCAGTAGCTGAACACTAAACTCAACAAACTCTGAGTCCAATCAACTCAAAGAGATCTACAGCTACACACATCATAATCAAACTATCCAAAGCCAAGGGAAAATACAGAATCTTTTTTTATATAGTTTATTGTCAAGTTGCTTTCCATATAACACCCAGTGCTCGTCCCCACAAGTGCCCTCCTCCATACCCATCTCCCCCCGNGGAAATACAAATCAAATACAGAATCTTAAAAACAGTATTTAAAAAAGCGACTTCTCATATACAAGGGACCCACAATACAACACCCATACGGTGAAAACCTACAGTAAAGATAGAAGCCCCGAGAGAATCACCACTGGGACAGATGTCACGAGAAGAGTCACAGCTGGGACAAAAAGAACCCCCGTGATCCTTGGGACGATGTGTGCCCTTCCCACAGCTTTGTCAGGGGAAGCCGGTCACAATTTCCCCGGCCTTCAGTAACTTCCCTGTGCTAGTTACTTCCATGGCAGCAGAAATGGTTTCTTTGGCTGTTACCTTTTTCTGTAAAGAAGAAATAAGCTCTCATTGCTGCTTTGCCTTCTGGTTTCCGCTACAAGGTTCAAGACGGCTCAGCAGATGTTTGCAAACTCTCCTCTTTTGCTTCTGTTCTCGCTGTTTCTTGCGCGCGCCGTTAGGTTCTGACACTTGTCAGATCGGCAGGTTCTTTGGCTCTCTTTTTTCCCAACCTAGAGATTTGTTTTCTGGCATTCTTCCACAATTTTGGCCTTGAGGGAACTCTCACGGTGAATGGTATCAAATTGGTAAATTTTGCTGTTGCCAACGCATTTATTATTCAAATTGTGTGCCTTCTCAACTCTCTATGTTGTAAAATTCCACCCGAACTATTTGCTCCCCAGTCCAGCACGTAACCAAATTCAGCTTCACCTGCTAGTACCCTGCCTGCCTGTCCTCTAGAAGCCCCCATTCTAGAGGGGCTCTGGACCTGCCCGGAGAGAACTGACTCTGTAAACTACCCACGCCGTTTAGACCTGGCCCCCTGTGCCATCTGCATTCATCTGACAGTACCTGAAGTATCTCTCTTGCCTTCTCAGTCCTGAGTCCTTAGCTGGGTAATCGCACGGATTACTGAATCCCTACCAGCATCTTTAATGGGTTTCCTGTCTCAAGGTTCATGGCTCTAGGCTCCTTTTAAGGAAGTAATTCCATTTCACCCCCTTAAACTTCCTTTCTCCCTCTCTGGGTTAGATTTTTTTAGGCTCCCATAATTCTTCCTGACATAATAGCAACTCATACTTCTTTTCCTGGTCTTATCTTTTCTCCCCCAAGGCTTTTCTTTAAGAGCAGTTTTATACCCCTCTAGCCTGGCCTCCCGTATCAAAGCATTCCTCGAGGTCTGAAAACATCACGCCTTCACATGCACGCCTCTCTCAGCTCTCTTCTAAGATTACAAACTTTGTCCCCCCCCCCAAAAAAAAACAAAATCCCCTCTCGTCCTCCAGGCGAAGGAACTTCCCACCCTTACTTTCTCTTCTCTGCTTCTTGTCTGATCTCAAGACCTCCCCTCTTGAACTTGGCACATGTCACTGCCCCTTTTCCTAGTACGTGTGTTTTATCCCTTTGCTCTCTCTTACAATGTCTTCCATCCCCTCTTCAGTCTCCATCACTGACTCCAATGCGTATTTCATTAAAACACATTCAAGCCGCCCGAGATTCCCCGCAGCAAGCCCACTTGTGCCCACGTCTGTGCCGCTGTCCCGCTCCTTCCTGCCACAACAGAAATGTGCCAGGTATCCAAACAGCCCTCCCTCCACGTGCTCCGGCCCTCTGTCCCCACGGCTTTCCTGAAGCTGACCCATCTCACTCCTTCTACGGAATCATTCTAATCGCCTGCAACATTTTGAGTATCAATCATATGAAAGAAAGTGAATGGAAGAAAAGGGGAAAAGGAAGGGGGGGAGGGGAGGGGAGGG
>NW_027551571.1:1090092-1127827 GCF_008692635.1 Crocuta crocuta | reverse complement strand
TCCAAGGACCCCCCCCCCACATCCCTGCAGTTCCTGACCCATCTCCCCGCTGCCATTAATAGGATTACTTCTCCGAAAAGTTTCATTTCTTCTTCTGCCACGTGCCCTCTGTCCTCTCCCTCTGAGACTCCAATTTCACTTATATTAAACCTTTTCACTAGATCATGCGGATCGCTTAGAGTCACTATGGATTTTCTATTATTCTCTCTCTGTGTGCCTCAGTTTGGGTATGTTCTATTGATCAGTTCATCAGTTTGCTTATCCTGTTTTCTGCTGTATTTGGTAAGTTGTTATCTCCACTCATATATCATACGGGTCTGTTCTAAAATTTCCTTTCCTCCGTTTTTTGTAGATTCCACCTCTTTGGTAAAAGTCTCGGCTCTCTTTCTTCCACGTCCCTGAACATGCTGATTATCGTTATTTTAAAGTTCTTTTCTGCTGACGTCTGTACCGCCGTGAGATCACTATATCCCGTCTGTTAATTCTCTTGATTCTCAGTGTTATAATCCTGTGTCTCTTCACACCTGATCATCTTTTATTGACTGCAGAGCATTGTGTATCTAAGACAATGTTATTTCTCCAGGGAGGATTCCCCCTTCCTACTAGACTCTGGTGGGGGTGATATTTTAATCCACTTAGGGGCTAAGCCAAATCAGGACTGATTGTAGCGTTCCTTCGACTCGGCTACCCTCTTTCTCCTCGTGGAAGAGAAATCCTGTGAGTGCAGGGCCTTGGTGAGTCTTGTTCCTCATTTTTCTCTTATGAAAGATACACAGAAATATCCCACAGGGCATCGCAGAGGCTCTTACCAATTTGATGCTCATGATATTTTCAAAAGTGGACATACAGGAAAAATGAACTGTGCGTCATTATCAACATAATTACAAGAACTAGGAGCCCATAGATGACTTTCGCCAACCTTGTCTGATTCATTTAGTGATCAAACTGATTCTTGAAGATGCAATTACATGTATATAGCCTCCTGGCAGGGGATAACATGGAGGAATAATTCATCAAATCATTATGAAAAAGTCTAATTTTTATCAACATAGCTTTCTGTTTTATTCCACTTCTATTCGCTTCATAGATAAGCCCAATCAAATGTATTTAGCAAATAGATCAAGCAACTTAAAGGAGGAGGGTCACACATTCCCGATACAATCATAACAGGAAATTGGCAATTCGTAGCTTCGTTCTGGAAGAAATCTTTTTGATGGTGGCAGGGGCTCAGTGTGGTAATAAGATTCCCCATGTTTGAAACTGTCCCTCCGTGAAAAGAAACACCAATACAAGAGAAAACGATCCCAAGGAAACAATGTGCAAAATATTCCTAAATAGCTGGGCATCAACCCCAAGAGCCAGTGTGGCGATGACTCACCAGCTGCTGGGCCAGTGTCGAGTCTCTACCATTTTGAGGAGAGCTGTCAGTGAAATGACGGCAGTGGGGTTTTAGGCCCCTGCATTCTGCAGAGACGGTCATTAAATTGAAGAAAACAGCAAACAAGATGCTTGGGTGGAAGGCAGGGGGTGGGGTGGAAATGTGTGATCATGTTTCTGTGGGTATTTCTGCAACTCTGGAGAAAGCTAATTGCTTGCAGGTTTTGTTCATCGGTGTGTCTTGGGCAGACAAGAAAAGGAATGCAAACAACAGAGTCCAAATCTGCTCCGTTTTCTCTTAACAATCTTTCTCACAAATACAGAAACAGACAGTATTATCTAATTAACAGAGAAACAAATGGGCTCTAATACACTTTAAATTTGCAAAAACAGGGGCACCTGGGTGGCTCAGTCGGTTAAGCGTCCGACTTCGGCTCAGGTCATGATCTCACAGTTCGTGGGTTCAAGCCCCACGTCAGGCTGTGTGCTGACAGCTAGCTCAGATCCGTGAGCCTGCTTCAGATTCTGTATCTGCCTCTCTCTTTGACCCTACCCTGCTCAGCTATCTTTCTCTCTCAGAAATAAATAAAACATTAAAAAAAAATTTTTTTTAATTTGCAAAAACATCCCTGAAAGGCCTCGTATGTTTCCAAGCACTGGAGACCCTAAGCCACCGAGGTGCTCCGGGGAGAGATTTCAGCCTGTGGTTTGGGGAATCGACGCAGCGACCTTGAGTGACTCCAACAGAGAAAATTACTCTACAGGAAAAAAGTTCATATTCAATGTTTTATAAAAGACTAGTTTGATTTATAATGAATGAAAATGGAATTATGAACAATGATAATTCCTCAAAGATTCTGAAAATGGGCCCATCCAGTACATAAAATCTGGCTGTTTTCAAAGGGCAAGTATGAGTTTTGAACAGTCTAGGAAGGAGACATTTGAAGTTAAATAAAAATAAACTTTAATGCAGACCAATTTCTGAAACATTTTTAAGCATCAGCAAAAATATAAGAAGATGAAACTATTGAGCCTACTGTCAATGGCTGTAATACTTCAACAATAGTTGTAACAGTAAATACCTTTAAGTTTTTAAGATGATAGTGGTCGGTACCTGCCAAAAACACTAAAGTCTCTACTGTGAAAATTTCACCTTGTAAATAGCACGTGATTTCTTTTTTTCACCAAAATGTAAAGGTAAACAGCCTACAGCTTCTTTGACTAGGACTAGAATGCAAACAGAAGAGAGATAAAGCTGTATCAACAAAACCATCTCCAGTTCTTCAAATGTCCATGGATTTGAAGACATATGCTATTTGCTAACATTAAAATCTTTGCTAAAGAAAACTCAAATCTTTGCACTTCGTTGTATGGCTATCACTTTTGTCTTCATGAAAACACATAAGTAAATGAGTAAAATCCTTTTTCCAGCTAACCTTGGATTTTTTTTTCTTTAAATTTATTTCTAGGAGAGAGAGAGAGAGAGACAGCGTGAGCAGGGGAGGGTCAGAGAGAGAGGGAGACACAGACTCTGAAATAGTCTCCAGGCTCTGAGCTGGCAGTCAGCACAGAGCCCGACGCGGGCTCGAACCCACGAACCGCGAGATTATGACCTAAGCAAAAGTCGGACGCTCAACCGACTAAGCCACCCAGGCGCCCTGGATTTTTTTTCATTTTGAACTGATCATTCAGAAGGTAAAATATTTTCATACTTAGAACTTCACATAGCAAAGGTTCTAGATCCCTCTCAGTGAGAATCATACCTTCCAATAATGAACCAATACCTTCCAATACACATTCTGAGAAAAACAAATGAGGGGGATATGCACCCGGGTTATTCCAAATTCCTCCAGTTCTCTAAATGATCTTTGTGAGACTTAATTATAAAGAACTACATGTCATTCTTTCAAGTGTTTACTAAAAAGAAATACCACCAAGGAAAGGACTTAGAACACTATGGGATCCTTTGGAAAACCCTCAGCTTTAGCTTTTGAGAAGACACAATCCATGGGCTCATTTCCCCCAGACATGATCTTCTCGCTGTTAAAATGTTCATATGTGAGATGGAAGCGCCATGATTGAAGGAAAATTGACATCAAGTAGATAGAAAGTTTTTTAGTTTATTGTTTTCTGCTCCCAGGCCACCTGAAAGACATAAAAAAGCAGATTAAAAGAGAACTTCCCAAAACGATTACTGGCCACATTTTACTCCAAGTTCTGGCCACATTTTACTCCAAGTTCTGGGTGTTTTTCTAGATGGCAGCCTGTGGCATGTTAAGAATTACAGTAGTAGGTGAAAATATCCCAAAGCGTCGAGACACCAGTTTGCTCCCAGGCAGGTACTGATACAGAAACGACCTTGAAAATGTATTCTGAAATTATTTCAGCGGTCATATCTCATTAGTTCCGCGGTTGATCTAGAGAAGCCCTTTCCTGAAAAGCAAGTCAAAACTACCATGAGATATCACCTCACACCTGTCAGAGTGGCTAAAGTCAGCAACACAAGAAACAACAGGCATTGGCGAGGACGTGGAGAAAGGGGACCCCCACGCAAGGCTGGTGGGAATGTAAGCTGGTGTGCAGCTGCTCTGGGGAACAGTACGGAGGCTCCTCAAAATGTCAAAAGTAGAGCTACCCTATGACCCAGCAATTGCACTACTGGTTATTTCCCAAAGAATACTAAAACACTAATTTGAAGGGACACATGTACCCTCATGTTTATAGCAGCATTATTTACAATAGCCAATATATGGAAATAGCCCAAGTGTCCATCAGTGGATGAACAGATAAAGAAGAAGTGGTGTACAGTGGAATATGACTCAGCCATAACAAAGAATGCAATCTTGGGGCACCTGGGTAGCTCAGTTCATTGAGCATCTGACTCTTGATTTTGGCTCAAGTCATGATCTCATAATTGTGAGATCAAGCCCTGCATGAGGCTCTGCACTGAGCATGGGGCCTGCTTGAGATTCTCTTTCTCATTCCCTCCGCCCGTCTCCCCCACTCACACACTCTCTCTCTAAAGTAAATAATAATAATAAAGACACAAATAAATATATAAAATGAAATTTTGCCATTTGCAACGACATGGGTGGATCTAGAGGGCACAATGCTAAGTCAAATAAGCCAGTCAGAAAAAGGCACGTACCACACGATTTCACTCATAAGTGGAATTTAAGAAACAAAATAAATGAACCAAAATGGNAGAGGGAGGTGGGCGGGGAGTGGGGGTGGGGGTGGGGGAAACAGGCGACAGGGATGAAGAGAACACGTCTCCGGATGAGCACTAAGTAATGTACGCAAGTGTTGAATCACCGTATTGCACACCGGAAACTAGTACAGCCCTGTATGCTGACGACACTTTTATTTTATTTCTTCTAAAATGAAAATAAATAAAATAGTATAAAATACAATAAAATAGCCCTTCGTCCACATCTCCCCTTCCAACCTCGGTCCCACATCTTCACACGTGGTAAGACCCTGGCATCGTTTGGGTCTGCATTCCCTTGTTTGGTTTTCATACGAAATAATTCTCCGAAGAGGTTAGGGGGGAAGACCTCCCCTAAGACTCAGCCCGAAATATGAACATCATCCCGATGCAATATTTTACATGAAGCAGTGAAAATAAAACGAATGCCTGTGAAAATAAAATGAACCTATATTATGCCAGGATGGTAGGAGGAATTTCAGAGAGCCTCCTCTCATGTGCTTCACACACTTACGCGTAGGAGGTTGAGTATTACAGTGGATTTAGAACTAATTTTTTTTTAGGGAAGAAAGAAAAGAAACACGTGAGTTCGCGACCTGGCCCTGCCACCTGAAGGTACAGTCACACAGGACTGGGCGGCCTCTGACCCTCATGGTGACTGGGGCACGATGCCTGCTGTGCCTTCTGCCACCGCTAGGGGTGCCCACAGCGCCAACATTCTCACTTCACCGCTTGGAAACGACAAGGAGTGTACGGTCAACGCAGCTGGCACCTGGCCCAGACCTGCGGTTCTCAACCAGGGCACCGTCCTCATGCGACGACGTACACCAGGACAGCAGACAGAGGCCTCAGGCGAAAAGGAGGGGGGATGCCGTCCTAACGTTCTTTCTCAAGCACCAAAATATGGACTATGCACGGAGCTACACCGACATCGGTGGACTCTCCACCAGAAGCCTGTTAGCCAAAAACAGCAGAAGATGAGATGTAGATGGTTTCCATTTGATCCCAATTTCCTCCTCAAGGAGTCATAAATGCTACAGTCAAATCCAACAATAAATCAAGAAACCATAATTATGGTGACACAATAGCTTTCCTTTCTCCTTCAACATGCCAGCACTGCATGACTAATCAACAACGGCGCAGCTCTGGTTTGATTTCTAAGTGGACTCTGACAATCCTAAAATCCTTGCTTCTATGTTTGCTCTGGCAGGCAAGAAGCTCAAATACGATAATAATGATCTTAGCAGAGAACCTGGGTAGAATAATCTGCTTGTCTTCTCTCATTTAATAACAAACAAACAAACAAAAAAAAACAAAATGAAATAACGGTAATAACTAACATATTTTAGTGCATTTCTTGTGTCCAGCACTGCTCTAAGTACTTTATAACAAGTATCATTGCTTTAGGGGCACCTGGGTGGCTCAGTCGGTTGGGCGTCCAACTCCTGACTTTGGCTCAGGTCATGATCTCACAGTTTGTGGAATCGAGCCCTGCGTCAGGCTCCGAGCTAACAGCGTGGAGCCTGCTCGGGCTCCCCTCTCTCCCCTTCTCCCTGCCCCTCCCCTGCTTGCATGTACTCTATCTCCCTCTCTGCCCCTGCCTCCCAAAATAAATAAATAAACCTTTAAAACATGGAGAAGGGCACTTGTGGGGATGAGCACTGGGTGTTATATGGAAACCAACTTGACAATAAACTATTTTTAAAAACATAAGTATTATTGCTTTAAAATATCCCAACAACTTTTGAATTCAGTATTATAATTGGCCCCAATTTATAGAGGAGTAACTGAGGCACAGACATAGTTCACACACTTAATGAGTGGAGAGGCCAAACTTGTATTATCTGACTTGAGAGTCCATTCTCTTAATCACCAAAAATGTACCATTCCATGGGTTCTGCTACAATTTCTGACATTTAAAGCATGTGTGTGCACGTATGATGTAAATGTGTTTGTGTGTGTATATATATATGTACAATTAGTATGTTACCCTAATTCACTTTTAAATAGAAAAAAATAATCATAGATAACTATGTAAATATGTGCCATTTTCAGGGCAACCGAGTCACCTGGAACACGAGATACAGACGGATGCTCTAAGAAGTGAAGGGGTGAGCCAGGCAGTGATACACATCACATCTCACTAATCACTTCCCTCCCCTCCCAGCTTTACTAAAATTCAGGGAACAAGGGAAGGAATTCCAGACGAATTTAGTCTTAATCATTTTTTTAAACTTTGGCCACCAAAATATGAAATGCACAATTTTAATATTGTGCCAGCATACCTCTTCAGCATCCTGTGAAATAAATGTCTGACTTTATTTTCATTTGCCTTATGATCCTTTCTAGCTTCTGACTGTTCCTCTTTCCAACATGGCTGATATTTTGTTTTCATGGTATCTGTTCTTCAGTTTTCCCTCCGTGGGTCATCTCTTTTTGCCCCAATGATGGCTGTGTAGATGATTCTCGTTTGTCGGGTATCTGCTCTCGGGATGACTGTCCCCAGGATGACTGGTCAAGTAATTCTTGTTCCTCAGGTTCTTCTTCTGATTGTCTTGATGATGATTCTTCTAGTGACTGCTGTTCCATTGGTGGCTCTCTTTGGTCTTCTATTCTTACTGGGGTTTCTAGAAGTACAGGTGTGATTTTTCCCTCTAGAATGTCATATGGTTCTTTTTCTTGTTTTCAGTAAACAAAATAAAACAAAATCACCAATAAGCATAGTAGCCATCTAATTCAAGTGAAATAAATCATAAAATAACAAACATGGCTACTGTATCATCAATTTCATAGATAGTGATAATGTTAATAAAAATAATTCTCACATGGGCTATTAAACTTACAATAATGTGCTTTACATACATTATCACTTTTATTCTTGCTTGGAAATAGGATCTTAAATAAGCATAAAATAGGATGTACTAGTATCAGAGAAGGTTAAGGGAAGCAAGTATAAACGATATGCTAACAAATATTAATTAAGTAGATATAATAACTAGTTGCTTAAAAATTGAAAAACCATAGGAAAGACTCCTGCTTTTTCTGAGTCACTAATAGAAAGAAGGCACTTTTAGTAAAATCAAAAAGGAAGAATCAAAGTGCAGGAGAGGGGCGCCTGGGTGGCTTAGTCGGTTAAGCGTCCGACTTTCGCTTAGGTCATGATCTCGCGGTTCGTGGGTTCGAGCCCCGCGTCGGGCTCTGTGCTGACTGCCAGCTCAGAGCCTGGAGCCTGTTTCAGTCTGTGACTCCCTCTCTCTCTGACCCTCCCCTGCTCACGCTGTCTCTCTCTCTCTCTCTCTCTCCTAGAAATAAATAAAACATTAAAAAAAATTAAAAAAAAAAAAGTGCAGGAGAATCCAGAGCCACCATCTTTCTCCAGAAGAGGCACCAACACATGAAAACAACCCATAGAAGCAGAAAGAAGACGAACCTATCACTTGCCAAACCATGTCTGTCGGTGACGATACCATCGGTTCCTATAGTGAAACGTGACACCAGGCACCGAACGCCTGGACACCGAAAACACCCCTGCTTGAATTTACCTGTGGACGGGCGCCTTCAGTGAGAGGCCTCACAGTGGCCCCGAGACGCCAGGTGTGTCTGCCCACGTGCTTGCCTGTGGCCTTCCCCCAAAAACGGCTCTTTCTCTCCTTCACGGAAGCAAGAACAAGGCCCCAACCCAGAACCTCCGACTTCACCCTCACGCCTCACGTCCAACCTGTGGCCAAGTTCTGTCAATATGGTCAAATCCAGAAATCTTCCTGCAAAGCCCTTTCTCTGGGGCCCAGTCCCGTCCAGGCCTCCGTCACCTCCCGGGATGCTGTCCCCGCTCTGCGGCCCTATCTTGTCCAGGACTCCATCACAGAATATTGTGACTGAAGGTAATATTGTCACCTTGCCCTTCTCCCCCTGATGTCCATGTCATTATCTTAAACATCAATGTGATCATGTCACCCGCCTGCTGGGACACACCTCCAGGACAAAGCCCCAAACCCTCAGAATGACACAGGAGGCAGCAGCAGTGATGCCAGTGGCCGCCAGACCGGATCCCCTCCCCCATCCCTCAGGTGGAGCCGCCAGAGACCCTTCCAGACTGCGGGCTCCACAAGAGGCCAGACGCCCATTCTGACCAAAGGGCCGTGAGAGGAGATGCCGGCCACTCTGGGCTGAGAAGGCGACTGTCTGAGGCAGCCTCCTCCCCCTGCAAACCATGCCATGTTTGGGAGATGGAGGCATGCCCAAACCAAGGGCCCACGTCACCGTCGGGGAGAGTCACCCAGGGGAGCCTCCAGCCCTCGCTACACCTTGCACAATCCAGAAAGAATCTCTGTGCAAAGCCCCCGACACTCGGCCCTTACTGGTCCCAGCCTACCCTGCAGGACCTAAAACCAACCGAAAGGCACAGCCACCCCCGCCCGCAGCACTCCTGCGCATGTGCCTTGTGTGGACTGCGGGCCCCTGCACCCGCTGCCTGCGGCCACCACTGCACCCATGGCACCTGCGGGCCCTCCTCCCCTGCTTGGCGGCTCCCCACGGGCCATCCACACCCCGCCGAGCTGTCCTCTCCTTTGTCATGCCATCTTTAAGTCCCTGCAGCCCCTCCCGGGCCCAGACAGGCCACCGTTCTCCTTCAGGGACCTTCCCCGGTACCCACCCACCTCCGCTTATGCAATCCTCCCCCAACCCCGGTGTCGAGGAGCCCCTCGGGGACAGCAAAACCGAGCCTCACTCACATGCACCCCTCGGCACCCAGCAAGTACCCCGCGCAGAACCGGCAGCTCCTCTGGGTGGGAGTCCTGCCCCCTCCACCCCCCACCAACTTTAACAATAATACTGGACAAGTCGCCTTCCCCTTTCTGGGGTTCAGTTCTTTCTTTCTTGAAAAATAGGGGTAAAAGTATGAATCTTAAAAATGTAGGATTATGGAGATCAGTGAATGGAAGCAGTGAGCTGTTAACATTGATGGACCCGTGATATGATACTCCTCGTGATCACGTGCAAGTTTAAACGGCAAAGGGAGGGTGGGGGACTAAGACGGTAACATGACTGTGTGACAAAGGACCGGCAGAGGCGGTGAGGGCTGCACGGGGGAGGCCGCCCTTTGCAAACCCCAGGAGGCTTGCAGGCTCTGCGCCCTCCTGCATGCTCCCGCCCGCCAGTGGGTGCGATCCCCGCTCACAGCCCGCCAGCCCCCACTGGCCGCCACAGACCACCTCACTCATCTTTGTTCTCCAGCACCCAGCTCAACCCCACAGGCAGCAGGTACTCAGAACGTGCTGGATAAATGAAAGAGTAATGCAATAAATAATGAATCAACCAGCTACCCCCTAACCCTACACACAAAGCGTTCCTAAAAACAGAGAACATTCGAGTGCAAGATTAAAAATAGAATTAAGATATTAAAGCACGTTTATGAGTAATGCATTACCATAAAATGTAATATAAAATTACATTAAATATTAATATAACATAAAACACTATATGTGTTATATTAATACATAATAAAACATTTTTCAAAACCCCCTGAGCCCTCCTTGCCTTTCAAATGCAATCGCCTGCGGGATATTGCTAGTGTCACGTACACGTGCTATATTTTCCTCCAGAACTGAACCCCTGATCCAGGAGACCTCTAAATACGGCTACAAATGGGTCCCTTCAGTGCGCTTATCTGTCTGAAGTCTCCTGTCTGAAACCCGTACTTCTCGTCACAAGTTTCAGGAGTTTTGTTTTTCCTCTTCTCTACTTCTTTTTTTTCCCAACATACCCAAGGGTGTGCAGTAAAATATTAAAACAAGCGCATGAACTGTGAGCTGACAGACAGCACCGCCCTACGGTGACGTCAAAACTTCCACTTGTCAACTCCCCTCAAAACTGCGCCATATAAAATATGGCTCAGAGGGGTCCCTGCTTCGCCATGAAAGAGTAAGGCATTTGTTCAAAGCCACGTAATACAAGCGGAAGGCTACCTGCAAACGAATGGCCGCGGATGCCAGGCCGGGCTGGGGCAATGTCTAAAGTGACCTACTTCTCACATTTTCAAAGGGGAAACTCACAAATGGACAAACTGAGCCCAGAGCAGCCACCTGCACGTGTCCTACACTCCCCATAAATGATCGTCAATAATTCACTCTCTTACCAGGAAACGGAACCACTTTTTTATTCTTGCTGAGGTCCTTGAGAGATGCTAGAAAGAGACAAACAGCAGATATTAATAAACTGACCAAAGGGTTTACATGTTATGAGATTTCGATGTAAGAGCTAAAAGAATTGCTGAAATGTTACCACGTTGACTAGTTTAGAGAGAATTTAGAGCCAATTTCAGTAAAAGGGTAATCACGAACGATTATACAGGAAGTCATGCCAACATTATGCAAAGCGTAGTTTCTGAGATTACAAGGCAAACTGGAAAAATTGTGCTCTGATTTTTTTCCTCTAAGGGAAAAAAATGCCTTTCGTGAAGGCATTCTTTTTTCTTCAACTGTTTCCTCCTGCAGCTTCATCGAGGGACATCCGGGGCGGATGGTGCCATCTCCTTTGCTCCACACAAGCTTTCGTAGGTAACGGAGTCTCTCGTTGCACCAATAAACCGTAAAATGCAGGTGTTGGGTTGTACCCTACGAACAACCAGGAAATGTAAACCAGCTCGACTTACACAGCAGCGGCTTTTCAAAAACCGCAATAGTAAACAGCAACAAAGATAGAACAGTCAGTCTAAAATGGAGAACACTGAAAGTAGACATGTATGGCTTACATCACGCTTGCAAAGTGTAACACGCTAATCCACGCGGTACAACGTCAACAAAGGCAGTCCAGCTTCTGTGGACCTGCCCCATTTACCATCTTATCTGGCAATTTTGCTTGGACTTCAGGTATTTGGAGGTTTATGGAGTCTCTGCCAATGTGTGCACATAGCGTGAGAACATTTGTTCTATTACAGATACGTGCTTCTAAGTGTATCGCTGCGTCAAGGTTTCCACTGGCATAATTAATGCAGAAATACCGTTGCTAATAAGCACATCAGTCAACTTGAACTCTGGGGCCAAACAGCTAGACGGAAGGCCTGACATTTTGGTGAGCGGGATGAAAAAGATATACAAGAGCAGCTGGGGTGGCTGACAGCCGCTGGAGGAAGAAATTCGAGAAGCTGTTACAAGATTTGATCGGAGAGATTAAACTGCCAACAGCAGCAGCTGGGGGAGTCTGAAAATTGGGGCAGAGGGGAATGAACGAGAGCCAGGGGTTCAGGAGAAGGCTGGGTGTGATGACATTGCAGGCGGCCAGAGACCACCAGGAACCAGACTCACCACAACAGCCGGGCGAGTTCACAAAAAAACCCGCCTTCGTCCACAAAGAAGTCCCTCACTTGTCTGCTTTATGGCGTAACACGACTTGAGTGTGTGTGTGTACAGTCGTTAGCGCCTGCCTTGAAGACTCCTGTTCATTTGCACTTATTTTTGTGACTGCCAGAGTGCCCGGCAGCTGCTGGTTATGAAGTAAGATGTCAGGCTCAAATGGGTGACAATAAATCCAGCGTTTGGGCTTAAAGTATAATTCACTTACAAAAAGTTAGAAGCCCAGAGTTAGGTAGCATTTAATTTTTATATTCTGTAACTATTACCTAGCCATCTGGTTTCTCTGTCGGCTAGAATGTTTTCAAATAAACTAGCAAAGACATTTTCCAAGTCCTTAGAAGGAATTATAAATTTAGTCAAAAAAGAGTTTGGGGGCACCTGCGTGGCTCAGTCGGTTGAGCTTCCAACTTCGGCTCGAGTCATGATCTCACGGTTCATGAGTTCAAGCCCCGTGTCAGGCTCTGTGCTGACAGCTCGGAGCCTGGAGCTGCTTCAGATTCTGTGTCTCCCTCTGTCTCTCTCCTGCTTGTGCTCTATCTCTCTCTCTCTCAAAATAAATAAATGTTAAAAATTTTTGAAAATATAGTTTGAATTCACAACATTTCTGATAGTGGCTTCAAGGGGCCTGAGGACCCAGAATAACAGGTTACCCTAATGAGCCCACCTGCAGCCAGTATAGACTTTTCTATTCTTAAAATTCTTTAATTTTTGGTATCCAAATGTGCTTATGATAGAAAGTTGGGAAAACAGAGAAAAGCCCCCCAAAATGGAAATAAATTCAAGTCACAGACCCACCACCTGCTGTTAGAAGTTGTAACCTGCATGATTCTGGCCGTAGAGAGTAAGAAATCATCTGATTTTATAGCCTGGGGATAAACTTCCAGATGTAGATGGCTGACTCAGAGGTACACAAGCTTCAAAGTCCCCTGCAGAAAAGATTACCCAGGCCACACCCTCTTCAGGACTGTGTCTCCCCCACGTGGGGGCGGCCTGCTCTTCCACATGCTTGGACGTGCGGGTTCTCCCTGCTCCTCACGGCCATTTCTAGACCTTGAGCCCTTCCTCCTCCTAAAACCCTCGAGCCTCTTCATAGTTCATGGCATCAGACTCTACCTCCCACCTATGCTCCTTGCAGTGGCCACGGCCCTCTCTCCCTGACCCACCCAGCCCTCAGCCCCTCTCTCTCCCTACAGAGCCCCTGTCACCGTCTTGAGGATCTCCATAGCCACCCGAGACAAACTTCCAGCGCTGGCCTCTCAACTCTGCAACCTCATCCCATCCAGCGGACCCTGTTCTCTATCCCTTCTCCTGAGACCACACCTCGGACCTCATCACCCCAAGCAGTGTAAAGACCCATGTCAACTTCATTCTCCAGTCCAATCCACTCTTCACCCAGCTTCACCTGGTGTTAACGTCTTACACAACCATGGCACGTTTCTAGAAACGAAAATGGACGTTAAGACAATACTGTTTAACTATAGACTTGATGTGGAATTCACCAGTTCTTCCATTAACATCCTTTTTCTGTTCCAGGATACAATTCTCAACAGCACCTTGCAGTCAGTCACCGCGTCTCCTAGTCTCCTCCCAACTGTCACAAGCTTCTCAGTCTTTCCTTATTTTCCATGACCGTGACACATTTGAAGAGTACTGGTTGGGTATTCTGTAGACCGTCCCTCAACTTGGTGTAGCTGATATTTTATCATGAATAGACTGGAGTTACGGATTTGGAGGAATAGTACTCGAGAGATGAGGCCCTTCTCACTGCCTCATGCAAGGCACCAACATCATCACTGGTGCGATTAACCTTGACCCCTCAGGTTGGTAGTGCCTACCAGATTCCTCCACTACAAAATTTTCCAATGTTTTCTTTCAAAGATTGAAAACCAGTGATTTTGTCCTTACCTTTTATTTCACACCCAAAAAATAAGGCCCAGGTGGTAACAGGAATAGAACCTCATCAGAAGAGAAACTGCAGAGGAGATGGGAGGCTGGATCTTTCAGGTCCCTTCCTAGACTAAATTCCAATCATGTAATAAGCTAGTTCTCCTTTTCTTCCTACTGATGGAAACGTTTCAGCATCTCGTTTGAAAGGAACCATAACACATTATGCTACAGGTACTATTCCTGTGAAATTTGCCAAGAAGTTCAACCAACATATACGGTACAGGCGGGTGCAATGCTTTCCCGGACCATTCAGTGTCAGCAAGCGCTTCATCCTGAACACTCGCCTGGCGCACAGCGGCAGGAAGATGCCGGCTGGGGGACCGGTCGCAATCAGTTGTGCGGAGAAGGCTGGGAACTAAATGAAGACCTTGATGAAGGTGTGCGGTGGCAGGAAGGGGCCCCTCCGCCACGCAGTGAGGAACTGCCTTATGTCTTTTTACAGTTGAGAGTTTTCGATACACCTTTACATTGCTTTTCTCATTTAACATCACCACAGGGCCATGTACCCACAATTCTGTATGAGGAAGATACTGTCCAAAGAGTCTGCGTGACTCGCTTGGATGCCACAGATGCCAGTAGCTGGACCCCAGTGCGCCCTGCCCAGCACACTTCCCTCTAGGCCCATGGCCGACAAGCTATTAACACTCATTTGAATGCTCACTTCCTCTGATTAATGCTTTGCTTCTCCTTATCAGTTCCCAAATATTTTAAAAATAATGTTAGGTCATTACATATTAGTGTCCTCTTATCTATTTTAATCTACCCCATGACCGCTTCTCCAAGATCACGTTGGAGGAGTGATGTCAGCAAACAGAAGAAAGCCTACACCGTTTTCATGGCCCTCAGGAGGATGGGGAGATGGCCCGTCTTCTGCATCCCCATGTATAAGGCCCAGAGTCTCCCGTCACTAACGAGAAAAGGCACCATATGAATTCAACTTGTTTTATAAACACCAAGACATTTTTACGAACTCAAAAAGATAATGGAATCAGGTTAAGATTACGCATCCTACCAAACCAGAGAGGGGCTTCATATTCAGGCATGCCTCGTCTTCCCATTGTACTTTGCTTTATTGCACTTTGCAGATGGGGGGAGCGCAAATGGAGGCTCTGTGACTACCCTGCATCAAGCATTTTCTGGTGACATGATTGTTCCAACAGCACTGGCTCACTTTGTGTCTCCGTGTCACATTTTGGCTACTCTCTCAATATTTCAGACTTTTTCATTATTGTTACATGTGTGATAGTGATCTGTGATCTGTGATGAGGACTCACTGAAAGCTCAGAGGACAGCATTTTTAGCAATAAAGTATTTCTTAAAGTATCTACACTGTTTTTTTAAACCTCATGCTACGCACACCAACAGGCCGCAGTGTAGCATCAACTTTTACACACAGTAGGAAACCAAAGCCTTCATCTGACTTGCTGTGTTGCAGTATTTACTTTATTGGGGTATTTGCTTTATTGCAGGGGTCTGGAGCCAAACCACAGTATCTCCCAAGAAGGACCGTAGACCAAATACTACACAGGAATTGAGTTAGTTCTACTAGCCCAAGAAGGAGGGGTCTTAGACTCTCAGAAACAGCTTGGGTTTAGTAGTAAGGAAAGTATCTAAGGAGAAGAAAGTATAGTGAATGCTTTTCTCCAGAATTACTTGGACCTAGTTCTGCTGAAAGGCAAAGACTGGATTCAAGACTCAAGCAACCCCCGGTGGATGAAAGTCAATCCCGCCACACAGCCCAAGGGACCACTGAGCTCTGGTCCCCCACGGCAGCTGTCCCCACGGCCACAGCGTGGGCTGCCCCATGGAGCCATGGGGCCGCTTCTCCACGCACACCCATCAGCTGGGAAAAGCCGACAGAAGGCGCTGAACCACACTTGGATTTCACAAATTCAGCCCAACTCGAACCGAACTGAAAGGAAGCATCAGATTCTACCACCTCCTCCTAACCAAGTCCACCTCCCTCTTCCTGGGGCCCCTGGGGCCCATCTGAGTTGACATTGCCCGGGGACAGCAGGTCCAGGGCTGCTTCTGGATGCTCGATGCTCCAGCTCCCGTGAACCATGTTGTAGTCCTAAGCATCATTTTACACTTACGTAAAAGATCACAGAACACCACTAAACGGATTTGCCAAAAAATGAAACCTCTCAAATAACAGCACTTGTAATGTACAGAATGGATAGAAATGCCGGCTGGCTGAGTTACTGCCTACCAAACATCTAAGGTCTCACAGAAGCACTTCGGCGTGCTGATGGGTAAACGGGGAAACACAAATCGGGGGCCAAACACCAAGACAAACACCATTTGCTTTTCTCTCAGTTTTTCTTATCCTCGGTCAAATAAGATGTGTGTTCAGTGGAATCAGTTTCTGCTTGGTTAACATCCTCCTCTACAGACCAGGGCTGGCCTCCCAGGCCTCCAAGGCCTTATGGCCTTACTGGTAGAGCTCAGCCACCTCCTTCCCACACCTCCTTACCAATAGTCAGCTTGTTCTAAGAAAAGATGGCTTCCACGTACAAAGGACTCTGGGAGGCCAAGCTGGGATGTGGGTAACTATGGTGTCAATGACGGGTAACAGCTCCCCAGAGCAGAGGCTTTTCTCGCTGGCCGCCCACAGCAAGGGAGAAAAGCAGGGAAGGACGCGCTGAGGGGTGGGGAGCTGGGGAAGGGGCTGTGAGGGCTGCACGGGGTCCCTCTGATCAAAGACATAAAAACAGCAGGAAAGCAAGCAGTAGCCTGGCTCAGGCAGGCCAGCCCCCTAGCTTTACCCAAAGACATGAAATGAAAATTTAAGAACAAATCCTGGTGATTAACTTTGCCGGGACAGGGTGCTACCACAAGTCAGAAGAGGCTGTCAGAGTAGGCCACGCTCGAGAAAAGCTCAGAAAGTCACGATGAACATTTGAACTAAAAATGTGTTGATCTAAAGGGCAAGCCAGTCCCTGGGTACATGCCCTCTGCTGTGTGTGCGGCCCTTCCCGCCTGCTGGACCCCCACCCCCACCAACCGTTTGTAGCTCTTTGAAGGACAATCCGTAAGTTACAAGTGGATTTTCAATGATCCCTAAGTTTCCAGATTGACTAAAATCATCGGGAGAAAAAAAAAAAAAAGACACGTAATGAAGTCTCCTAAGAGTGAGCGTCTGGCCTGGCCACGCTTCGCCTGCGGCTGCCGAACTTGTGCACACAGAGAGGCGACAGGCAAGGGGCCCCGTGTCACCGAGGCCACAAAAGCAGGTCCCTGAGCCAGGCACCCGGGCTCGGGGCCACACTGTGCCCATTCCCCGACTTTGCCCTTGGAGCTGTGAATACTTTGAAGCAAAGTAAAAAGGTTGCAAATCACAGCGGAAAAAAATACTGGTCTTTTTTTCTGATTCTTTTGTTCCTTCGCTCTGAATATCCCTCGACTTCCCAATTCTCAAAACAAGCAAAAATAACAGCAACGGGAACACAGCCCAAAATTACTCCCAGTAAAAGGAAACAAATGAAATTATTACCGCCTTAAATTAAACCCAGGGACTTAAGAGGGCCTCATGCCCCCAGAGAAACAAAACGTGCGAGCTCTGACTAAGTGCAAGCAGGTGCTGTTCTGCAAGCCGGGGTTAGAATCGGCCAGAACTCCAAGACTTCACACACCTACTTCCATGGAAATGGATAGGATGCATGGCCACAAACAGCCACCAGCTTTCAGTAGGAAAGGTGACATTTTTTAAGTGAGGTATGAAACGGGCTCGTTCCTTTCTCCCAAATAAATCTCTGCACTGGGTCACGATTTCTGGTGGCCTCAGATTGGCTGATTAACCCCCACAGCACCGGGTAATGTACGCATGTGCAAATCTGCCCAGAGACCTTGAAGGCCGTCACTGAACCACAGACCTACTGAGCAGAGCCCAAAGGTAACCTGGCCACTTGGAAACAAACTGGAGGGGTCATAAAATCACTCAGGGCCACCTCATCGGGTGACGTGGGGCTGGCACGAGGGGTAAACCCACCGCAGACCAGAGCCAGTCAGTCCCCTGGGGCAGCTGGCCCACCCAGAAGCTAGCACGGTGCCTCATCAGCTAGGGGTGGGGGGCAGGGTGGAGGGAAGAGAAATGGATTTGCTTGATTTCTGCAGTTTCTTCTGTCACCTGTGTCACCGAGGACAAGACAGGTAGTCACCCTGCTCTCCTCTGTGAAATGAGGACTGTCACCTGGTGAGGTGGTTGAGATGAAAATAAAAAGGAAAAGGAAATGTCTGTGAAGGTATTTTGGAATCTGAGCATATTTTTAAAGCTCTGTTAAAGCAGATGGTTCGATATACATTTCATACACTTAAAGCTCAATAAAAGCCTGTAGCACCTAATAGGATTTTTTTTAAGTACTCAAGACCTTGACTGCAGGGGAAGGGTACGGGAGGGGCGGGAGCGGGAGGCGGGTTAGCTGTGACTCACTGAGACTTCTCTCTGGCATGACCTGTCACCTGAACAACATCCTTCAAATAAACATCGAATAACAAGGGCACCTGGGGGCTCAGCCTGTTAAGCGTCTGACTTCGGCTCAGGTCATGATCTCACAGTTCATGGGTTCGAGTCCCGTGTCAGGCTCTGTGCTGACAGCTCAGAGCCTGGAGCTGCTTCCGATTCTGCATCTCCCTCTCTCTCTGCCCCTCCCCCGCTCATGCTCTGTCTCTCTCTGTCTCAAAAGTATATAAAAACTATTTTAAAAATTCAATAAATAAATAACAAGAAGAGACACAGTGACTCAGACCCATATTCCACACCTGAAGGGACACTTGGGGCAGACTTACAAGTGGTGGCCAGCGGGTTCCCTTCTGGTCACCAGGTAGCGATCTGGGGGCCTCGTGGGTGCCACGCCTCACAGTTCTAGCATCTGGAAGATAAACCTCTTTTCTTTCAACAAAACAAAACAGGGGCGCCTGGGTGGCTCAGTCAGTTAAGCGTCTGACTTCGGCTCAGGTCATGATCTCACGGTTCGTGGGTTCGAGCCACGCGTTGGGCTCTGTGCTGACAGCTCAGAGCCTGGAGCCTGCTTTGGATTCTGTGTCTCCCTCTCTCTGACCCTCCCCTGCTCACACTGTCTCTCTTTCTGTCAGAAATAAATAAAACATTAAAAAAAAAAATTCCCCGATTATCTTGTTGGCACTTATCACACTGAATATGATTTTTCTCCTAAGCCACCAAACACAATAGAAGATCAAATGGTAGCCATTCTCTCTCTCAGCATTCAGTGGAGTTTGTATTTACCCAACATCCCGTAGAAATTGTTGAAAGAGCTCGATTGTGGAGACATAAACAATTATAATGAAAATTTATTTATTTTTATTTTTTAGGTTTATTTATTTTGAGAGAGAGAGCACATGCTCTCGCGTGCATGCGCACACACACATGCACACGAGTGGGGGAGGGGCAGAGAGCGAGAGGGGAAAGAGAGAATCCCAAGCAGGCTCCACACTGTCATCACAGAACCCAACATGGGGCTCGAACCCACGAACCGTGAGATCACGATCTGAGCTGAAATCAAGAGTCAGTTGCTTAACTGACTGAGCCACCCAGGCGCCCCTATAATGAAAATTTAAACTTGAACCCCCAAACAGAATAAGGAAGGATTAGTCCCCAGTCAGCCCGTTTCCCCCGCTGTTTTTACTCCGAGCCCACAGACGGGAGTCGTATACAAAGTCAGCGGGCACGAAGAGCTCACTATCGTCTTGGAGCCTGAAAACCACCAACCCTCCTACAGCCCAGCCTTGCTGGTCCCCAGGCGCCGTCCCCCTCTGTTCTGTGGTGGCTCTAGCGACAGGAGCCCACTGGTCTGCACCTCCACATGGAACCTTCAAGGCTCTCGTGAGAGCTACTTTATTTTAAATATGGGTAATGCTAAGAGAAGTCAGCAGTGAGATGGATGGCTGACAGCCGGCCCACCGGACCAGGGAGTTTGGGCTCACCTACTCCCCACGCCCGGCAGAGCTCCGTCCGGCGTCTGCTGCAGTCGACACCCCTCTATCTTTCTGCAAGGGGAGTGACACTTGGGACCTCACGTGTGGGTCCATTGGAGGGTGGGTGACAAACAGCGCTAGGTAATCCCTACTGCTAGGTCGTCTCAGAAGGCACTCCTGTCTTTTGGAACCAGAATCGCCACACTTTAAAGGAAAAAGGGCTGCAGGTGCTTTGTTTGGGGACTAAATTACATGCAGAGAGCACAGCTGTTATTGATAAGGATCCGAGGCACAATCCGTGGCTGTGGAATGAACTGCCCGCAGATAGAGACCTTCAGACCCAGGAAGGCACATGGCCGGCGTCCTGCTACATCACAGCTCAGAAACAGGAAGTAACGTGTGACCTCGGCCAGGACTCTTACCCACGCTATGCCTCAATGTCCTCCTCTGGAGAACACCCACTTTACATAATGAAAAGACAAAGAGTTAATATGTCCGTAGGATTTTTACACTTTGCAAAGCAGTTCCCAAGCATTGTGTCATTTCATACGGCAATGTATCCTCTCCCACTGTGGCCAGTGTATCTCACCGGGAAGTCATGTACATCAAACTCCTTGTAAAACGACGAATCTAAATGATTATGATCATCAGTAAACAGCTATAAAAAAATTTTAAATTTAAAATTTGGTGATNAGGGGAAGAAGTAAGACCTTTACTCTATCAAATATTCTCTGCGTATTTTAACTACATTTCAAGAGACAAACTTAACGAGCCACTTATAACAGGATCATACAAGTACTCTCACCCATGGCTGAATTATCACAGAATACACACATTTTTATTTCTCCGTCTACATGACATACCTTTTTTCTCTGTGTTGTGTCTTAAGGAAAACCTTTCCGTAGAAGACATTCGTGAATTGTCTTCCTGAAATGGAAACCATCAGTGTTAGCAGCTGAAACTCTTCTCTCTAAACTATAAACAGGGGTCCCCTGGAGCGGAACGCTCAGCTCCAACCAAGCCCTGAGAACTGAAGTTTGCAACAAAGGTTTGTCGCCTGGTAATAATAGTGCACTCGACAATCATTTGTCAAAACATGGCAGCCTGCGATGGAAGGCTACCTACCTTTCCGTGAAATGGCAGGTGCCACCTTCACTCTGGTCTGGCCTGCGAGTAGAGACCAAGATAAATGAAGCCCACGGATCACCATGGATGAGAAAAATCTCCCCTAGTCTGGCCTCCGGGTCCAGCCCCAGTCTGTTGGATTCTTAACTCAGAGTAGTTCAAGGACCAAGTGGGAGACTGGGACCCAGAGACTCAGTTCATACACTGATTCCCATGGGTCACTCTGAGGCTTTCACCACCATCATGTCCTCCCCAACACGGCCCATATCAAAAATGAGCCAGCTTAGGGCACCTGGAGGGCTCAGTCGGTTAAGCGTCCGACTTCAGCTCAGGCCATGATCTCGCGGTTCGTGGGTTCGAGCCCCACATCGGGCTCTGTGCTGACTGCCAGCTCAGAGCCTGGAGCCTGCTTCAGACTCTGTGTCTCCCTCTCTCTCTGCCCCTCCCCTGCTCATGCTGTCTCTCTCTCAGAAATAAATACAACATTTAAAAATTTTTTTAAAAATGAGCCAGCTTTACCATGGAATGTGATGAACTGGAAAGAGAGTCCCTCCTCTCCCAACAACTAGACAGGGTGAGATAATGTATGAAATTGCAACTTCCTTGAAGTCGTCAGAGAGTTGGGATCACGGAGAAACCAACTAGCCCAGAACTGAAGGAGAGACAGACTCCGCCAAGGAGAGACGGGGCCTGGGCGCTGGCTTCCTTGGGCAGAGCATGGGAGGAAGGCGGGGGTAAAAAGTTTCCGGCTTGGATAAGAGCGGGGGCAGCAAGCCTGAGGGTACACAGGAGAAAGGGCTGGTTCCGTAGCAAGGGCAGAGGAAACGAGAGGGGCCGGGAAGCACGTGTTTTGTTCTTAAACAAAACATATCAAAGCAACATGTCAACGGGACCCGGGCGCCGGGCTGAAAGAATTACAGACAACGTCCAAAACAGGAACAATAATAGTAATGGGAACAACGAATAATGCCACCCTGGATGACAGCCCAAAGCAGAAAATAAATAGACAGGAATCCATAACGATATGAACAAATGGTTAAATAACTAAATGGGAGACAAGAAGCAAACACTCCCCGCGGGAGAACTCCAAAGAATGGATACAGAGACTAAGCTTGGCCTCCTGGAGGTGGTGGCAAATTCACACTTTACTTCCTTTGGAGGAGAGGCTTAGTGATTCACTTCCAACGCTGCAGAGTATGAAAGGGATGAATGGGAAGCTTACAGAAGAGACTCTGACAAACACTACGTCACCAAGGAAGGAAGGTTGCTATTATTGGGGACATCACATGGATGTCCCCGATATGATAGAAGAAGGGCACTTCATCTCTATGGCATTCTTTCTAAAAGCCCAGCCTGATGGTGAGAAGGCACCTCTGGGGGACACGCCTTAGCCTGATATCAAACCAAATAAACGCTTCTCAAGAAAACTGCAAACTAATAACCTTCTTGAAGACAGACTCAAGGATCCTTCACAAACATTAATGCATTGACTCTAACTATAGACAAAGAAAGGTAATACGTCACGAACAAGTGGGGGAGCAAAATGGCACAGCTGCTGCGGGAACGTTGGCCGGTTCTTTATTCAGCAAAGTTAAATGTGCTTTTACCACGAGACCCGGCAAGCTTACTCCTGGGTGTTTACCCAACCTGTGTGTCAACATCCAGAGCATTTTTAAATTTTTAAAATTGCAAAACACAGGGAACAGCCCAATGTCCTTCATCTGGTGAGTGGACAGGCGCACAATGGTGCTTCCGAAGAACGGAATACCACTCAGTTAAAAGGGACCACTCGTTGGTACCTGCAAGACAGATGAACCCCGTCGAGGCTGCTTGCAGGCAGCAGACCTGAGCCACGGAAACCCGGGTAAGGTAGAAGGGCCCACGACGGCAGCTGGGCTGAAGGCCAACGGGCTCAGTCGGGGACCCAGCTCGAAATACCCACTGGTCCCAACTGACCAAGCCCAGGTCCCAAAAAAGGAGAATTCCACACGTCCCCACACCTCCTCACCTTTCCCCCATTAGCCAGCGCCTCCCCACCGACCACCGCCTCCCGGCAGGCAGCCTCCCCTTTGTGGCCAACCCGTGGCGCTCTTAGCGCATTCAGCAGACTTCTGTCTCCCTTGCCCTGCCTCAGGTGACTTCTTTCACAGCCCGGACCACTGGCCACCGCCCGGCCGGGTCGCCCCACAAATCCCACACGCGTCACCGTAAGTGGAAGACACACTCCCAAGAGGACAGACTACACCCTTCTGTCCTGTGACCCTGGGCAGAAAGGCAGGGCCTGAGGACCGGAAACCCGTGGGTGGTGGCCGGGTCAGGTGGGAGAGGAGGAAGGACCGGTGGTCGACTGCAAGGGACCGAGGGACAAAAGGGAGCTGGGGGGCGGATGTCCCGTACTGGACTGTGTGTGTCCCCAGCCCTAGGACGCGCCACTGGGAAGGGCGAGGTTCGCTGTACCTAAATTATACCTCACTCTTCACAGAGGAGATAAAGTGGACCCGAGAAAGGAAGAACGGTGTGATGTGGGGCCTCGGGTGACCCTTCCCGCCGGCCTGAACCATAAAACAAAAGAAATCACTCCGGTCATTAAAAGCAGCTCTGAGTCCTCAGAAGCGCAGACAGACAGAAGAGGACTCTGCCCACGGTGGGGGGGGTGGGGGGACGGGAGGGACCCCGCGTCCACAGCCTCACAGGAAGTCACAGCCTTTCTGCCCAGGTTGGCAGAAGCTGGCCACTCCGAGCGCCGAGCATGTGGAAATCGAAGGGCACAGTTCTGGAAGCGGGGAAGCTGAAGGACCAAGATCCATCATCTGACTGGAGAGGTGGCCGCGCTCTCCTCTCTGCTCCCTGTGTTTGCATCCTTTTGTCAAAAACCCCAGATCCCGTGGGTGTGGACTATACCTCGATAACGCTGCTAACACCAAATTCGCTTTCGAAGGAAACAGATCCTGGGACAATAGCCCTGTCTCTGGTGTGCGGAGCCCGCGAGAAGGGGGTCGGGACAGCCACCTGCGCAGCAGGAGCGAAGGACGCGGGAACCCAGGGGCTCAGAGCCCGCCGAGACCTGAGATCCAGAATGCCTGAAACAGCACCTGACGTCACATGACGTCCGTCACAAGGCCACATGTGCACGTTTACATGCTCCGCCCGTGGGAGGTCTGTCCCCCTGGGGGTCCACTGGTGCAATGCCAGCAAGTTTCCCTCTCTCTGCCTCCTGCCCACGAGCCGGTCGGAGCGAGCACGCAGACAGCTACAGGAGGCACTGCTATTCCCACAGTGAGAGAAGGCAGGGAAAACCGTACGAAGTTCACGGGAGACCCCAGAAAGCTCGGCACACGGTAGAAGCTTTGTGCAGGGAGAGAAGCCCAGGAGCTCGGTCCTCTCTGAAAACACCAAACGACACAGCAAAGGGGTTTGCTCCCGATGAACCAGCCGTCATTTTGCAAATCCCTTTGCAAAGGGATGTGTGCAAAAGCTGTGTGCAAAATGACGGCTGGTTCATCGGGAGACAGGATTTCCAAAATGAAGAAATTGTGGCTTAATTACAGAGGCATCACATAGATGAAAAATTGCGTTTGCAAAACTCGGCATTGCTTAAAAATGAGAGATAAATGAGATATTTCTAGATTTGTATTTTATCACTGTTCTCACTGGAACTGTTCGGTACAGGCTGCCGAGTCGCTGAAAGCACATGGTAAGCAATTCGTAAGTCCTTATGCCGTCTCTAAGATTAAATATGAAAACTTATTTGCAAACACCTAGTCACCTCCTTTAAAATATCATAATATATAAAAATATATAAATATATTATAAAAATATATAAAAATATCATAAATATATGAAATACATAAACACACAAAACATTTCATAGAAGCACGGGGCTGGAAACACAAACCCAAGGGGACACATCACTCTTTGCCACTCTTCGGGGTCACTAGGAGTGCACACGTCACATCGCTCCAAGGCCCCTGCATTACTCTGACCCTACGTGTGCTTTTCCTGGCTTCACCCGCCCGTAACTTCCACTCTCTCCTGCCCCAAATGCCTCCCAGAGCATAAGCAGAGAGGACAAAAGATGCATCGTTTATTACCAGCTCTGCCTGTGCCTTTGGGGGGTTGAAGTAGGGACATTCCACGTTGGCGAGGTTATTTGCGGATTTCCTTGATTTTCATCCATATTATTGATAAAGGAAAAATGTTAACTTGACACGTCAGGGATTGCTTTCCTCCCCACTTCAGTTCCTATGTCCAAGTTTTGAATAACAATCCAGTCTTGTTCAAATAGACCCAGAAAGAAAACGTCACGAATAATTCAATAGAATTCCCTAAAAGACCAGAATGGGGGTAAAAGGTAACATCATGAAAATGTCACTGGAAAGGGCTCTTCAGCTGTAAGTTCAGCCCAGGTAGAAGTACTCTGAAAGTAGGTGAAGACTGTTTTTTAAATGTCCATTATCACAATGAATCGCCCTTATGCATCGTGTGTGTTCCTCCTCTTCTATGGGATGAAGGAAATGAGATCTTTTAAACAAAATACTTAAATTTGATATCAAAATTATTGATTTATTGGGAATATGGCAGGACTGGTAAATACTGATGATAATGGATTAACTATGGCCTCTTGAGAGCAAGCAAGATAAGAAAATGCTTCTAAACAAAGGAAGGTTGCAGGATACACAAATCAATGCACAGAAGTCCATCGCATTTCTACACACTAACAATGAAGCAGCAAAATGAGAAATTAAGAAAACAATCCCATTTACAACTGCACCAAAAAATGATAAAATACCTAAGAATAAACCCGTACTCTGACAGTTATAAAACACTTTCACAGAGGTGTTGAAAATGACACAGATGTAAAGATATTCCAGGCTCATGGGTTAGAAGAAGAAATGTTATAAGAATGTCTATACTACCCAAAGCAATCTATAGATTTGATGTATGGTACTGGAACAAAAACAAGACACACAGATCAGCAGAACAGGACAGAAAGCCCAGAAATAACCCCAAATTATATGGTAATTAATCTTCAAAAAAGGAGGCAAGACTCTACAATGGGAAAAAGACAGTCTCATCAACAAACGGTGTTGGGAAAACTGAATGGCAACATGCAAAAGAATGAAACTGGACCACTTTCTTTCACTGAACACAAAAATACACTCAAAATGGGTTAGAGACCTAAATGTGAGACCTGGACTTATAAAAGTCCTAGAAGAGAACACAGGACATTGGCCATAGCAGCTTTTTTCTAGGTATGTCTCCTGAGGCAAGGGAAACAAAAGCAAAAATGAACTATTAGGACTACATCAAAATAAAAAGCTTCTGCACAGCAAAAGAAATAATCAACAGAACTAAATGACAACCTACTGAATGGGAGAAGATATTTGCAAATGGCAAATGTGATAAAGGGTTAGTATACAAAATATATAAAGAACTGATACAACTTACCACTCAAAAAAACAAATAATCCAATTAAAAATGGGCAGAAGAGATGAACAGACATTCCTCCAAGGAAGACATATAAATGGGCCACAGACACATGAAAAGATGCTCAACGTCACTCATCATCAGGGAAATACAATTGGAAACCACTGTGAGATATCACCTCACACCTGTCAGAATGGCTAAAATCAGCAACACAAGAAACAAGTGTTGTGAGGATGTGGAAAAAGAAGAACCTTCGTGCACTGTGGGTGGGAATGCAAGCTGGCGCTGCCACTGTGGAGAACAGTATGGAGGCTCCTCAAAAAGTTAAACACAGAACTACAATCCAGTAATTGCACTACTGGGTATCTATCCCCAAAATACAAAAACACTCCTTCAAAGGGATACATGCACCTCTATGTTTACTGCAGCATTACCCACAAGAGCCAAATTATGGAAGCAGCCCAAGTGTCCATTGATTGATGAATAGATAAAGAAGTGGCATAATACATACAATGGCATATTACTCAACCATAAAAAAGAATGAAATCTTGCCATTTGAAACAAAATGGATGGAGCTAGAGAATATGTTGCTAAGTGAAATAGGCCAGTCAGAGAAAGACGAATACCATACGATTTCACTCAAATGTGGAATTTAAGAAGCAAAACAAATGAACAAAGAGCGGGGTGGAGAGAGACAAACCAAGAAACAGACTCTTAACAATAGAGAACAAACAGATGGTTCCAGAGGGGAGGGGGGGAGAAGGGGTGAAAATTTTTTAAAAACTATTTACTGGGAAAATGGCAGGATTTCAGTAAATATTAATGATACTGTAATAACTACAACGTCTCAGAAAATTCAACAACAGGCAAGATAAGAAAATGTTTCTACAAAATGTATCTGCTCCTGCTGAGTCCTTCCCTCGCAGATTCGCTGTCATCCTTAAGGTGGAGTTTTTAAAAATCAGAAGCCAGGAAACAAAATAAGGGGCAATATATTCAAGTGATTAGATAGGAACTCCTCAGTAAATTAAGCGTAACAGAGAAAAAGGGGGCAGACAGCTCCTCTGGAAAAACGGACAGAGATTTCAGCTGCAGAGACAGAAAATAAATTTTGAACCTCATTTTAAATGTCTATTGGGGCACCTGGGGGGCTCAGTCAGTTGAGCATCCAACTTCGGCTCAGGTCATGATCTCACAGTTTGTGGGTTCGAGCCCCATGTCAGGCTCTGTGCTGACAGCTCAGAGCCTGGAACCTGCTTTAGATTCTGTATCTCCTTCTCTCTCTGACCCTCCCCTGCTCACACTCTGTCTCTCTCTCTCTCTCTCTCTCTCAAAAATAAATAAATGTTTAAAAAATTTTTTAAATAAATAAATGTCTATTTACCAAAAATGTCTAATGTTGCCAATCACCAGTTACCTTTGGAGCACCTACTATGTGCCCTGGGCTCCGCCAGTCCCGGCCGAGGGCTACGGGGAACGCAGGGTGTGCTCTTCACGATGAAGAAATGCATGGTTCTCCTGAGGGACTAATGAACAAAGGAAATGCATGCCCGGTGGGACAGCAAATAACGAAGGTATAACGTTAACAGCCGTGTAGAATAACCTTGTTCACACAGAGTAGGTTGTACAGGATTCCAAAAACTACCAAAGTTTAGAGGGGTCAAAGGTGGTTTCACAGAAGTGGTCAGACTTGGGTAAGGACAATAACAGTTTTGTTAAGAGCGGTGACACAGTTAAACAGGAAGACGTGTGCAGGTAAACAGAGTCAGGGGAACTGTGAGAAGCCGGGGGTTGGCCTGCGTCAACCAGCACTGAGGCAGCAGAGCCAGAGAACAGGCTGAGGGAACGGGGCCCGGAAAGCAGCGCGGACCGAGTGGTGCCTCTTCAAGGAAGAAGGTGCCGTTGACAGAGATAAGTAGGAGCTGAGTGACATTCAGGATGTGTCTTATTTGAGGGGACACCTACATGGAAATGCAGAGGCTCATGAAAAACCACAAGATTCTATGTGCTCTGAGGATCTAGAAGAATTGAGGTCATCCAAGCTTCCATTAAGGACAAGGGACTAAAATGGCATTTGGAAACAGTGGGGGGGGGGGCAGCACAAGTGAAATAATCTCAGGCATCAGGGTAAACTCCCCACGAGGGAAGCGGCAGAGAGGAGGCCCCAGTGACAGAACGGGAGGTCTGGCTCGGGGTGGGCCAGGACAGAGACGCCAACCGGCTGATGAGGACGTGGGAGCATCATGCCGTGCGATGGACGGAGGCGTTTATGACCAAGGGGTTGATGGGCGGCATCAAAAACAACACTGAAGGGTAGAGCGGATGAGAAATGACCGCTGAATCTACCCACGTGATGGTCACATACAGGTGCCCGGGCCTCGCGTGACACACGCTTGGACAGCAGTGACGCAGAATGAGGGAGTGTCACACAGGCTTCTGATTCAGAGGGTGGGACCTTTAGGAGCGTCTCACTCCACCCCAAATAGACGTATGGTTTGCTCAAATTCATGTGCATCCCATGCCCACGCTATTTGCCAAGCTGTGAAATGCATTATTTAAGGCATTTCAACGTGAGGTACAACTTTACTTTTCTGATTTGTCACAAGTTCCCAAAACAGGCCTGCCTTTCCCCCACTCATTCTATTTACAAGCAGAAAATGTGGATTTTGTTATAGAATTTTTTTTTTGCACTGCCGCAGATTCTCCTCCCTTGGTACCAGTGTCGACAAGCACCAAGGATAAATAAATCCAGAGCCGCCTTGACCTGACCGACTCAGGATCATGCGGCCTCACCGACGGCAACTCACGTGATGTCAAGAGCAGCCCTCCGTTCTGAGTCACGGGCACCCTGCCGTTTCTTGGCCTGCTCTCTCTCTCAGGGAAAAGCTGCCGGGTTCACAGAAGACACGTGGAATCAAGACAAAGGCCCCTGAACACGGTCACTGTCAATTCAAAGTGCCCGTGGGCTTTCCGGCTTCCTTCCTCTTCCTGCTTCTGATTTTCTTTCCTCTAACATACTCATGGGAGGAGATATTTTTCCTTGCAAAAGATGGCTGTCCATTTTGGGTAACTAAGTAATAAATTCCCCCAAAAGTTCCTTCCCAGGGTGTGGTAGAGGCAGTCAATTAAGGTTTCTTGTTAAGCTTTCCCAGAAATTAGAATTTTAAAGGCTATTTCCTGTGTCCAAAAATTACATCTATGGCCCCTGTTTGTGTTTCACAAGCTTGCACTCTCATCCCAAACACTGTGAATTGACCACATAAATTCTCATAATTAAACATAATTTATACACGTTAAAAGTCACAGACAACATCCCTACAACTCATGTGGAAAACTAAGTAAATATGAATAAAAAGCTTTCCTTTTGCGACCGCAGTGGCTTGGCCACATTTTGATAAAAAGCCGTCCTCCTGAGGCCAGCAGGAGAAAGAGAAGCTTCCGTGGAGAAGAGATGGGCCGCGACGCCTCGCTCCAGGCGGGACTCACAGCCGAGGGGACCTCGCTTAATGCGGAAAACCCTCTCCCCAGGCTGTTTCTGCTACTTAAGCATTACAAGTTGGGCATAAAGTTCTGTTAAATTCCTTGCTCTCACCCCACAGGAGGTACCTCTGCTGATTAACAGTTTGTCCCAAGCAAAATCCCGGTGCTGTTCTTGCCTATGTCCCAGCAGATGGCTCCAAGTACGACGTTTGTCCATCTGCTAAATATCAACTTTCTGTAACAGCTCGCATTACACACGACTGGCCAATGAGAAAACACGCTAATAAGTGAACAGCCAAGAACCGGCTGCCAATGAGCAGGGTGCGCACCTGAGCGTCTCCCTGAACTTGACTTCCCTTCCCTGCATGGTGACAAGGATGACACATATTGGAGATACACCGGGACCCCCCGGAAGCCGGAGGGAGCTGGGTCAGATGCGTGCCTGAGGCGGTCCTGCCGGAGACCGCAGCTGGGGGAAGTCGCCCTGTCCCTACCTTCGGGGGGTGGGGGGGGCACCACTCACACGGGGCTAGGAGAGGGGCGAGGATGGGCAGGCCCCACAGGGATGGGGAGGGTCCTCGGCCCGGAAACCGGGAGCCGAGCACGGACGTGTCCGAGATGAAAGGCCTGGTGGAAGGGACAGGCCCGCACCTGCTAGACTCACTGCGTATGATGGACAAGTAACAACTGGAGATATTTAGGTAGGACGACATCATGGTTCTTCAGGAAGTACCACCGTGCAATGGCGACCACGGTCAAGTTACTGAGCACATCACCTCGCAGAGACAGCGTGTGTGGTGAGAACACGCAAGATCTGCTCTCAAGTAAACGATACGGCATTGTCAGCCAACGCCTCTGCGCGATGCACTAGACCCCCAGGGCTTATTCCTCTTCTAACCTGCCCATCCCCTTCAGCTTGCTGCTTCTCCAGACAGGAATGAAGCCGCTTCATCTCCTCCTCCAGAGGTCCCTCACGGTGATTTCTCAAATTGTCATGAATTCAACAAAAGCTTTTCACCATATGAAAAAATAGATTGGTTCATCCTATTAGAAACATGTATTCAATACCTTCTGTTTTATTAATAAAAAGTATTGTGTTATATATATATATATGGTTGAAGGTAATGCATCTCTTCTTTTTTAAACTAAAAATTTCCCTCTTTGCATCCAAATGATTCTCCCACACATAAAGGAACGCAAGCCTTATTTTTACAGAACCGTGTAATTGTCTACAAATTTCATTACTTAATATTTAATTTGCCACATCCCACTTAGCATTATTGATGACTTACACTTAGCTTTTGAGTCTCCAGTGCTGATCAATATGAACCTTGTCTCTCAGAGAAGCAATAAAATACTTAGCTGCAGTGACAAAATGTTATCAGGATAATAAAGAGAAAAAAAAAATGGTGAAGATACCGGGCAGACAATGAATCTCAAAAATCAATTAAGGAATCAATGCCGTTTTCATTTTGTCGCAAAAACCCTGAGTCAGAGACAGTGCTAGATCAAAAAATCCCTGGTTTTATTGGCATTTCTGGCAACATTAATTAAATGAAAGCCCTCTACCGACCGGCCGATCAAGCAGACAACAAGAACAAATCACTACTATGGGCTTGCGAGCCCCATTTCCTGCAGCAAGATGCTCGCTCGGGGTTTCCAGCAAGAGCTGCAAGCGACGGAAAATGCCTCCCGCCCTGAGCCTGCCATTGCTTAAGTATGTGAAGTCATTCAAATACGATTTGAGTCCATTGATATAAACCATCACTCTGATTATTTTTTTAAAAAGGTCTCACTCATTTTATAGCCAGAAACGTATCAACTACTCGCGTTTCTTATCTGATCCTGTCTGGCCTGAAGGCCACTCTTTCCCAGCCTCGGGGAGCACTGAGGGCAGGGGAGAAGAGAAGGGGCTGTGGTCAACCTGATCCTCCATGAATGTTGTGATCATGACATGAGGTGGGGTGCAGTCATAGACAAGAAAACCAGAAAACAAAACAGAACATGACTCCTTTTTTTTTTTAAAGAAAATAAGCACACATTTATCAATGATACATAACTCCTATTCTATAACTGTGGGACCAAAATCACCTACTCTTTTATTTTCTTTTTTCATTGTCTTGTGAGTCCACTCAAATCCATATTGTGTTCTGACATTTCCAATTTTTCAACGTGAACACGGAAGACTGGAAGTTAGGAGACGGCCGAACCTCTCCGTCTCTCGGGCCAAACTCTAGTCCTAGAATGTCCCGGCTTGTTGAGTGAAGAATGTTTTGAACACACCGTGCTCCTTGGCAGACGAGGAAGGGGAGGCTCTGGGCAGCAGGCTCACCCCTACCCAAGGGACTGACCATTCAGCAGGAGGCGGGAGTGTGGAAAACCTGGGGGCACGCCAAAATAACTGAGGTAACTGGAAAGTGACACTAAAATAGCCAGCATATGGCCCGCCTGAGGGGCTCAGCTGCTTGCGTGTCCAGCTCCTGATCTCAGTTCAGGTCATGATCTCACGGTTCGTGAGTTCAAGCCAGACATCGGGCTTCACACTGATAGTGGGGAGCCTGCTTGGGATTCTCTCTCTCTCCCTCTCTCTGTGCCCCTTCCCCTCTCTCTCAAAATAAATAAATAAACAAATGAATAAACAAAATGGCCAGCACAGTTGCTAAAAGCAGAGAACACTAAGAAATGACCGGACTGGGCGGTTCAAATGCGTCTTGGAAGAGACGACCGGAGAACCGACTGAAGATGCGGCACTGGAAGAAGCCTGACAACAGGCCAGCAACGTCAGCTCAGAGTTCAAGTATGAGAAGCGGCACCACGCGGACGGCGTTCCTCCGGGAGAAGCAGGGGCCGGCCCCCGGCCACAGGGCGAGTGTGGGGCTCAGGCTGGAAAACGCACCGGCACCCCACAAAGTCACTCACACCTGCACCGCCAGGCGTCACCTGACCGCCCACCGCTCTCCCTCTCCGGTGCCCCGTTTCCTCCCACCGCCAGCACCACCGCACCATGAACTTGCCGGAACACGTTAGCACCTCGTTGTGCAGAAGACACAGCCTAGCCACTTAGAGATGTGTCCTCATCCCAGCCAAGGGCAACTACCTTGCGGGTTATTCATCTCCAGACAAAATGATTCTGAACACTTCATGGCCGGATGGGAGCCGGGATAGCAGAGTCTCAGTGTACACTTATCTTCTAAATGTTTCCGTGTGTAGACATTAAGATTTTATCAGAACACGTGACACTCAAATATATATGTATATATAATATACAATTTAATATATAATAATATATATTAAAGTTTACACATATCTCAAGGAATAAATTGAGTAACTAACAGACACAAGTTCTATTCAGGTGTCGTTTAGTATCATTGTTTTTCTTGCTCTTCCAATGGACTACACTATAAATGCTCCGCAGGAAGATGGACCTGCATCTTTCCGTCACATCTAGCACAGAACGCTCAGCAGGTTTGCAGTGTGGCCCACCACTGCCATCACCATGAATTCGAAAGGACTCTGCCTTGATCTCATCATACACAGCACTGTCGTAAAACACACACAATGGGGGCACCTGGGTGGTTCGGTCCGCTAAGCACCCGACTCTGGATCTCAGCTCAGGTCATGATCTCACAGTCATGAGTCCAAGCTCCACATTAGGCTCTGTGCTGACAGCGTGGAGCCTGCTTGGGATTCTCTGTCTCCTTCTCTCTCTGCTCCTCCCCCACTCGTGCTCATTCTCTCTCTCAAAAGAAATAAATAAATGTTAACACAGAGAGAGAGAGAGAGAGAGAGACTATATCTCTAAGGGGCCATAGACCATTTTATAAATTGATGAGTACATATGCCAAAAAGTAGCAAATTTAAGGTACTTTTTTTACTGATAGCATAGCACGCTTATTATTAATCACTTTATGCTAGATATTTGAAGGCTTTGAGAAAAAAATGTCACGATGCACATCTCAGCGCCTTCCACACTCTGCACCTGGAGCTTGTCGCTATGGCAACCTGTCTTGATGCCTCTAAATCAGAAGCGATGTGTGTTCATGTTATGTCCTAAAATGCAGAGCCAGAACAAAACCACCAAATGCACAACCACGGCATTCCAAATGGTCTTCGGTACATTTCAGACAGTTATTATCTGTCTAACATAGGATGGAATAATTCAACATCTCGATTCATGGCTTACATTTTATTTTGCATTTTTAAATGTATCACTGGGTAAATTATTCCTTCTGTTTTCTTAAGCCTCTCAAGTTTTCGCCACCCTAACAAAATATACCTAATGAGAAATCAAATGGAAGACTTATTCCAGTAGAAGAAAAATACATTTTTTTTGATCCTGGCATGAAATCAAAGGGTCAAAACAGATGCTACCCAAGGCAAAACCTGTACCATCACTCTGGAGGGGCCCCACTTACGCATGACTCAATGTTATTTTGTTGGTTGTTTGGTGTTTTTCTTAATGTGAATGGAATCTCTGATCAGAAATGTTTAAATCCGGGGGCTCCTGGGTGGCTCAGTCGGTTAAGTGTCCAATTCTTGATTTTGGCTCAGGTCATGATCTCATGCCCATGAGATGGAGATGGAGCCCTGTGTCAGGCTCTGTGCTGTCAGCGAGGAGCCTGCTTGGGATTCTCTCTCTCTCTCTCTGCCTCTCCCCTGCTTGTGCTCTCTCTCCCTCTCAAAATAAATAAGCTTTTTTAAAAAAAAAGCTTAAATCTATTTCTAATAAATAAAATCAACATTCTCAAGCATACCGAGAAAAAGAACTTTAAAATACTCAAAGTATCCCAAATACGGATTCATAGTATTAATTAAAATAATTTTTATTGTCAGCAAAGTCATGATCCATTTAATACACTATGTAAGAAAGTTTATAAAAAATAGCCCTTAAGAATATACACAAAAGTGAAAACAGATTCTAAACAGAGGAATTCAACATTTTTCTATGTTTTTTATGTTTGTTAATAATTCTGTAATAAATATGTTTTATAATTTGTATTCTTAATATTAAAACATGGGATATCACAGAAGGAAATTCAAGTTCAAAATATAATGAATGCCAACTGTAATAAGGCACTGTGTGTGCTTGGCACTAAGAAAAATGAAAATATAATAAATGAATAAAATGGAATGGAATTCCTGCTTCTAAGGATTTCAAGCTCTGGTAGGAATCACGGTCAGAGAGGTGGTAACGGTAGCTGTAATTTACTCCATCGCCTGGGAGACGCACCTCACGGAGGGCTCTAATCTTTCTACGGGCTGCACAGCTTAGAACAGATAAATCGGAGGCTCAGGAAAAGAGGCTGAGCGCACCCCACACGCAGCTTTCGCGTGTCCAAGGCTGGCCCTTGCAGCCCCTCCTGTGCGCATTCATGCTCAAAGAGCAAGGAACCCAGGTGCCAAACAAACAATAGATTTTCCACAGAACCGCCTGACACCACAACCTGAGGATGTTATCTGAGCTCACGGACGTCACCCTGGACACCCCTGACCGTTTTCCCAGCAAAGCACAGACAGGCTGGTTGTTGAGCCTTCCAGAGGACGGAATTCCAGATAACAGAATTGATTCCTCTGATTTTTACAACAGAGTTGTGAGCGGGAGCAGCCAAGTGTCTAATTTCCAACTGAAAAACACTTTCATTAAAACAGTACAAACATCGGGCGCACCTGGGGGGCTCAGGCGGTTAGGTGTCCGACTCTTGATCTCAGCTCAAGTGGTGATCTCACGGTTGGTGAGTTCAAGCCCCGCATCAGGCTCTGTGCTGACAGCGTGGAGCCTGCTTGGGATTATCTCCGTCTGTCTCTGCCCCTCCCCCCACTCGCACTATTAAGTAAGTAAGTAATACTTACATGGTTTTAAACATAGGTATGTTACACTTTTCACGAATTTTCAAACCCGTCGTTTCGATGGATTCTTTCGAGGTGACTAAATGTATAAATGTGTCAAATGGTTGTTGATTGAATAAATGCAGTGCAGAGAGGTAAACTTTCAGAACAAGGGGCAACTCGCAAGTTTACGGAAGACGGGAACACAGCGCTTTCCCACGGCTGCGCACACATCTGCATGCTAGGGATGCCCTCCCGGATGGGGCGTAGCTCGTGTGGGCACCCCCCCCACGACAGTGCTGTCAGGACTCTCTTACGATTCAGTTATCTCCAAGAACATAAACAAAAGTCAAAACACCGAGCATATTTCACATACACTGTCTCTAATCCTGGAGATTGATTTTGCTATAAATAAACCATCAAACTTCTGAGGAAGAAGCAGAGGCTCTGAGATTCTACAGGGTTTTTCCACGCCTCACGTACGGGTGAGTGATGGACGGAGCCTTCAACTGTCGATGGACCTTATGTCAAATCCCAAGTGGTTTTCACACGCCGCTTCTGACTCATATTCCCAAATATGAGCATTTATGGCCCAAGTTCTCTAAGGACTGAAGATACTTCTAAGCGAACCAAGGAAGAAGTAAAAACAATCTCGTGTACTCAGACAAAAATCATTACGGTCACTCAGTCACTTATAAGTAACAGCGAGGCCTTGACGGTGCATAGGCCGGAGCCGAGGCGTGGAGGGCAGGATGGAGGAGATGGACATTGGTCCCTGCCTGCCGTGTGGGGCCGGCTGTCCAGGCAGGCGGCTCTAATCTCAAGGCTACGGAGACCCCTCCTCCTCCTGTGCCCTCACATGTTGACACATCTGTCCCTAGCCTCCCGGCCAGGGCCTGACGGGGCAGGTTTTAGAGCTCCTGGAAAGCCCATGTGGGCGTCACCCTTCACTTCCCAGGCTGTTCCCTAAAGCGTGACTCTGAAGGAGCCTTCACTCTCTCGTCTCCCATCTGCCGTGAGGGTGGCTCTGTCCCCCTACCGAAATGCCTTAATGACATCTCTCGTCCTCTGAGTTCGCTTTCTATCTGTGGAAGCAGAGCTACGGCATGTGACAGTGGCGTCGAAGTTCTATTCCTTAAAAAGCACCCGGCAGCATTTTGGAATCCTCTGGTTATCTTGTTGGCCGGCCTTCAGAATACGAAACACAAAAATTACAGAATGTGTTGATACAAACCTTTCTTTCACTATCTTCATAAGGTCTTTCATCTTCTTTTTCCTATTATTAAAAAAAATACAGGAATCAACGGTCTGCAAGGAGGATCCTGTCAGATAGACCCTTCCTCCCCCCACCTCAGTCTCTGTTGTGGAAGAACCTCCTCCCTCCCAAGCTCAGCCTCACTGGGCTCCTCCCACTTCCTGCTCTAAATGCTTTGTGTTCACGCACAGCTTGTTAAGTGCTTTACACAAAACACCACACGTTATATTCTCTGCTGCACCTGGGCGTTTTCAGTCTTGGGAGTCCCAGCTTCAGACATCCTTGAGGGTCCACCTCGTGTTTCCACGGCACTAGAACTTTCCACTGCGTGTGTGAAGCACCAAGTACTCATAAGCCTCTAAAGATGATACTCACTTCATGAGCATATTTGTGGGATATTCAACTCAGACAGTCCTCGAGCACCCAATTTAATTAAAATCGTGTGCCATGAACTTGACGTAGGTAAGAGGAAAAAGTGCACATTTCATCTTTATTGATTTGCAGAAGAGTGTCTCAAATTAGTTAATTACTGTTGATGATATTCCATTTTAAGTTGAAACTACCGTTGAAGTGTCAGGTGTTGGGAGAGTGCAGGGACTGCAGCACGAGCACGCGCAAAGCACTCTGGGGACACACGTGTCAGACGGAAGCACGGCTCCGGGTTTTCCTTCCACCTTGGATTTTGCCCACTTCTGCACCAGTAACATGCAGAATGACAAAATAAGCCATCCTTCCAGAGGCCCCTGTGCCGGGGGTGAGCGATGGCTGATCCTGACACTCACACTGCAATAGTCTCAGGTTGTT
>NW_027551571.1:1066258-1090040 GCF_008692635.1 Crocuta crocuta | reverse complement strand
TGGAGGGGCTGGGGGAGGGGCTGGGGGGGGAGGCTGAGCCCCTGAGTGATGCTGAGAGGCCCTGTATGGGATGAGGTCTGTATCAGCATATAGGCAGGGCTGATGGTGACACAACATTGCAAAGATACTTAACACCACTGAATTGTACACTTAGAAATGGTGAAAATGGTAAGTTTGTATGTTACATATGTGCATATACATACAATATATGTTTTACCACAAAAAATTTTAAATGATAACAGAAGCCCTTACGATCAAACATCAGAAATATACAATTTTAAAATGGTGTTCATAATAATATGCCGTCCTACAGCTTTGCAAGGTCTTCATCATTTACTCCAGGGTTATACACAGAAGTTTACGCAACTTCGGCAGAGGTGACTCAAAGCAAATCTACAATATTTAGGAAGCACCTACTGTGTATCAGCTTTGTCCTGGACACTGTAAAGGACATGAGCCGCCAAGGCACATGCTCAGCTCCTAAGGTTCCACGATGTCGGGAAGAGAGAAATCACACATACACACACACACACACACACACACAACCCCAATACAGTCAGGGTCAAACAAATGTCACACAATTCATTTTTCAAATTAACAGAGAAATGAAACACAAAGTAAAACTATAGTTCACTGACAGGCGCCGGGGTGGCTCAGTCAGTTCAGGATCCAACTCTTGGTTTCAGCTCAGGTCACGATCTCACAGTTTAGTGAGTTCAAGCCCCACATCGGGCTCTATGCTGGAACAGAGCCTACCCGGGATTCTCTCTCTCCCTCTCTCTCTGCCCACCCCCTGCTCATGCTCTCTCTCTCTTGAATAAATAAACATTTTTATAAAATCTACAGTTCACAGTTAGGTGCTTGGGTTTGCCATTATTTCAATAATACGTTAAGAAAGACACTCTCAGGGAGCCTGGGTGGCTCAGTCGATCATGATCTCTGTGCTGATAGCTCAGAGCCTGGAGCTGCTTTGGATTCTGCGTCTCCCTCTCTCTCTGTCCGTCTCCTACTCACACTCTGTCTCTTTCTCTCAAAAATAAATAAACATTTAAAAAATAAAAAATAAATAAATAGAAAGACACTTTGATTCACTCTAGGAAATTAAACCTACTGACTGATGTCAAGTTACTCATACACAGGAAACACTCCCCGAGGCCGAAGGAGACCTCCGTACCACGTCAACAAGGCGTGGACAGCCAAGTTCAGTGGCCGCTCTAGGCTTTCAAGTTCTAGCGTAGATTTAATGTCATCACAGTGTTTGTGCCCTCTTCCTATTAAAACACAGCATTCGGCTATTACGTAGCTGAAACATACCAGCGCCCTTCCCCGTTACTGCCCCCAGTACAAGCAGGTGATCTTTGTGACCCTTCACCTAACGCTCGGGGACAGACATTGCTCCGACTCTCAGAACACAGTCTTACACTCTGTCACCAAAGCAACGGAATACTCTTTCCTCCTCATGTGAAAGTCTTCCTGATTCATCCAGATACAGACTGTGTACTTTCACTGAAAACCGCCTCCAAATCAAAAATATTTAAGAATGTAAGGAAGAAAAAGTGAATTGTTTGAAAGAGTGTTCCCTTTGACTCTGTTAGATCATAAACTCCACTGGTGTTGAAAAACCCAAAACACTTCCTTTCCCACAAATGCCCTTTCCCGGGTGGGCAAGAGACAGCAGACAAGTCCCAGTAGCTCAAGCCCCCTCCCACCAGCCCTCCGGGGGTCACTTCCCTCTGTCCCTAAATGTGGGAGCCAGCAGGCCGCCGGGCACGTTGAAGAGTGGACAAGGATGGCTGGCAAGGCTGTTGCATCCTCAAATTTATTTATAGTTCTGGAAGCTTCCTCAACAGAATAGACTCATACCTGATACCCCAGACTCATTACATAACCTCCTCCCTGGGGCCAAAAACTTTAAAATGAGAAACCACCTTGAAAAAAAATTCTAGAGATAGAAGTTTGTAAACAAATTCCCAAAAATATATTTCTTACCTACGTGAATTGTATATTTAAAGTAAAGTAAATCTTGTCTTAAATGTTCTCAACACAAAAGAAGGAGACAGAGACAGAGAGGAAGGAAGGAAGGGAGGGAGGGAGGGAGGGAGGGAGGGAGGGAGAAAGAAAACTGTGTCTCTCTGTGGTGGTGGGTATGTTAATTAGCTTTAACTGCCAAATATTCTTCAATTAAAAAGTCAAGATAAAAGGAAATTTTGTCTCCCCGACACACACGCATCTACAGATGAGTCACAGAATCTCACGCGGCACCACAGGAAGGTGCTTCCTGCGTCGACGGCGCCTCTTCAGCATCTGGTGGAGAAGAGAGCAGACACGGCCACGGCCACGCAGCCAGGGCTTCCGGATGAGCTCATGCCGCCATCTAAGGGGTGTAAGCGGTCCACACCCCCGCTTCCCCAACAAGACAAGCTATTTCCACAACACCGAGGACTCACAAACACAACGTCCCTGTGGGCCACGGACACCTACACACCCACACACCTGCTGCTATCCACCTCCCGGTTCTCCACTCTAAAAACAGATCTCGAACTCTGTTAGGAAAACAGTTTTTCCGTCTGTGACGGCAGCACAGTAAAGGTGATCAGGGAAGGCACAAAAGCCATTACAATTACTCAGGTAATTTCCGGCACTGAGAGACCTGATCTACGGACCGCCTGCCTGGGAACATGCTGTGTGCCTGACTCCGTGCCGGTTTGTATCCTCGAACCAAGTGGGCTCTCTGATTCGTTCTGCATCGAACGGGAGCTCCGCCCGGCGTGTTCAAAGGAGACGGGGGTCCGTGGACCCAGGCCACGGAGTGCAAAGTAAAAGTAGAATTCGCTCACCGTGATGCTTCCACCATCGGGGAGGTTATCGTGTATGTCTTCGTCTTCCGCGACTATCTCAGCTGGTTTCTGGGGAGAAAACACAGCCCGTGTTAGGGTTGGTGGCCGTCACCCTCCGTCAAGCCCCACGAAGGGACAAACAGGCAGTGAAACAGAGCAACGCTGGGAACCACTCTGTGGACAGAGCTGACAATGTGGCCGGCTTTTCCACAGTGGTTACTTCAACCCCAGGCTGTGTCTGCCCTGTATTTTTCACTTGGCTCCACTTACGAAACCCTAACTGGTTTAGTAGAATTGTTGGAGAAGCCTTTAAGGAGAAGCACTTGAATGCGGGCGCCTGGGTGGCTCTGTGGGTTAAGCGTCCGACTCAGCTCAGGTCGTGATCTCAAGGTTCATGAGTTCGAGCCCCACATCAGGCTCTGTGCTGACAGCTCGGAGCCTGGAGCTGCTTCTGATTCTCTGTCTCCCTCCCTTTCTGCCCCTCCCCTGCTTGTGCTCTGTGTGTCTCTCTCCTCTCTGTCTCTCAAAAATAAATATTAAAATAATAATAATAAAATAAAAGTAGTGGATTATCCCCTCCAGATGCCACGGGTCAGCAGGTAGTAAGTGCCTGTGTGACCCTCTGTGCGCCCCTGGGGACCACAACCACTGCCCCCGTTCCCTGTGTTCAAGACCCACCCGCCACAGCCTGGCCGGGCTCGCTCCTCACCCAGCGGTGTGCGCTCACCTCCTTGCTAAGGAATGCCCGGTTTGTGTGACTTGTTGGCAGAAGGCAGTGAGCGGTCTTTAACTGGCGCCCTGGAACCGCTCGACGAAGGGAAACCATGTGGTTCTGTGGCAAAGAAAGAAAGGGCTCCCCTCGGGGCCACTTCCTTTGTATTCCTGTACCAGGCGGAGTCGGCAGGTAGGACTGGGGTGACAGTCACGCCGAGCGCAGGGGCCCCGTGTCCACTGCGGGCTGGCGAGGGCGCCTCCTGCTCAACACGGTCACCCGGACGCCCGGCGGAGGGAGACTCGAGCTCCCTCATTTCCACGACGGCAGAGGCAGAAAGCAGTGTGGGGTTTACACGCCGGCCCTTAAGGCCTCTGCCAGGCAGTGTGGCTCAGCAAGTCCACGGCCCTGGCTTCAGTGAAGGCGGGTCGCAGAGCCACACCTGAGTGAAAGTAGGCGGAGAAGTAGTCTCTCTCCAGGTGACCACAACGGGTGCTGACGATGAGCCCTGGGGACCCAACAGCCCCTGCCAGCTGAGCCTTGAAGGTGCAAGACCCAAGGCTGTGGCTGTGTAGACGCCTGGGTGACTGCCCAACAGCCGCTCCCACCAGCCCGACCTCTCCTGTCCAAACGTTCTAAAACTCCAGGGGTGCCTGGGGGGCTCAGTCGGTTAAGCGTCCGACTTGGGCTCAGGTCCTGATCTCACGATTCATGGGTTCGAGCCCCATGTCGGGCTCTGTGCTGACAGCTCAGAGCCTGGAGCTGCTTCGGATTCTGTGTCTCCCTCTCCCTCTGACCCTCCCCTGATCATTCTCTCTCTCTCTCTCTCAGAAATAAAATTTTTTAAAAAATTAAAAAAAAAAAAAAAGGTTCTGAAAATCCAGACACTGTATGAGGGAGCTCTTCCTACAGTCTATGGGGAAAAGTAATCACGGTGAATAAGACTCTGTGGGGACTGCTCCAATCACACGGAAAATAAACACGAAAAATACACCCTTTCAAAGAATAAGTGATGTCAACCATTGCTTCATTCATTTCTTCAGCAATACCCACAGAAGCCTGTGTCCCACAGGCTGAGATACAATAGTGACGGTGAACGCAAACCAGAGTGGCCCCCAAGGAGCTAAGTCAGATGGGGGAGGCAAATGGTAATTAAGTCACACAGTTAAGTACAAACCCGCAACTCTGATACGCTCGGTAAGAGAGCTACATGGAGCCACATAGGATGCGACGCAGGTTAACACACAGGAGGCCCCTGAAGGTTTTCTCCGGCGTGACTACAACTGCAAATGGTGAGAGATGAGACACCTCCTGTATAGGAGGGCAGGTACATGTACATGTATGCGTGTGCTTGTGTGTATGTGTGTGCGCGCACAAGTCTGGTGTGTATGTGTGTGCGCGCACAAGTCTGGGTGTGCGTGCACATGCCTGGGTGTGCAAGTGTCCATGTGTGTGTGTAGGTGTGTGCATGTGTGTGCATATGCATGTGCACGCGTGCAGGTGTCTGGGTGGGTGTGCATATGTAGATGTGTGTGTGTGTCTAGGTGTGTGTGTGTGTGTGTGCATGGGTGTAGATGTGAGTGTGCGTCTGGAGCCCAGGAGAGAGCTGCGGAGAGGCTGGCGCCCCGGTGGCAGGGAGATCTGTGGGGGGAAAGGTCTGGAGAGAGAAGAGAAGCTGCCCCGACCTGACCCCTGCTGACCTCTGACCTTAAACGCCGGGCTGAGACCCTGGAGTACCAAGAAGACTGAGAAAGAGGCGCCTCGTGGGCTCAGCAGAAGAGCGTGCGATTCTTGACCTCGGGGTCGTGAGTTCGAGCCCCACACTGGACAAATGATTACTTAAAAATAAAGTCTTACAGAAAAGAGGGAGGCCACAGGAGGGAGGCTGTGGGAGGGAGGCCACGGGAGGAGGCGTTTTGCTTAGACCTGGCTGGCTTCCAGCCCACCCAGCCAGGAGGACTCACGAGAACGGAGATTCCACGCACCCAAAACAGGGGGATTCGATAACTGACAGCACAGGAGTGTTGAGGGGCTCTGCGGAGACAGGAGCGAGCCGGGAAGAAGCCAGGACAGCCACGTCCACCACGAAGACCACAGATGGGTGTAGACCCCAGAGCTGCCTCCCCCAGCCTCCCCTCTGCCTGTCCCTTCCAGCTCCAGGCAGTAGCCCTGCCGTTCAGAAGAGCCTGCCCCTGACCCCGGAATCCAGAAGCAGATGAGCCCCCACCCCCCAAGCCCCGTCGCCTGCCCCGGCCGCCGACGGGGCCTTGGCCGACTCGAGCGTTGCATTTCTGGAGGAAAAGGCCACAGGGAAGGAAACCGCCTCTTGATTCTTCTGCTCCGCGTCCACGCGTCTCAGCGGCGCCCAGGGTGGAGGCGAACATCTGTGGGGAAACGAGGCCGAGGCCAGCACCCCCTGCGCAGAGGGAGGCCGGGCACAGCGGCGCCCAGAACCGGGCCTCGGGTGACACTGCCGAGCCTCTGGGCCACCAGCCCCGCCGGCCCGTCACACGGGAGGCCCCGGGCCCCGGTCACGCGGGGTGACCTGGCTGGCGTGAGTGCCCCTCGGGGTTAGGCGCCTCCTCCCCAGGTTTGCTGTTCTTCAGCCGAAGCACCGGCGCTTACAGCGCTACGACTCGTGCCCACGGGACCGTCAGCGTGTGGTCGGAGCTCGTCCCTGCGCCTCGAAGCGCCAAAGCTTGAAGCCCCAGTGTGTTTCCTAATGAAACAACCCACACGTGACACAATACAGACTGGCCTCCTACTGAGTCCACATTATCTTGGCTTCACTGTCTTAGTGTCCTCTTCTCAGCCGTTTGTCCGAGCGGAACGGCGGGAGTTCGCGTCCCTTGCTCTGCTGCTGAGGGAGCCCAAGCAACGGCAGGCGCCTGCCAGACTGGGCCATGGGGACTCGAAGTAACCGCAGCGGCAGGCGCCGTGGGAACGGGACCCAGGTCACTGGGATCTCCGAGGCCGCCCTTCCGGAGCACTGACGGCCGTGTGAGCACCTGCTGGGGACTCTGCACTAGGGAAGAACTGGTCAGAAACGCTGAACTATCCCCTCCCCCCAACCCCGCGAAAAATCACAGCTCAGAGCCTTGGGCTCAACAGAGCCTGCAGTTCTAGGCACTCGTCTTTTTAAAGTGTTTATAAAAATAAACATAACCTTTGATCTGGCAGAAGACATCGCTTTTGTGAAACACGTGTATCTTTAATCATTAAAACGTCAACGTTTTAATATCTGGATGCCATTTTTGTGCAGATCATAAGAGCTAAAAACTGCAGTGCGGACCCCACCCAGGGGACCCCCCAAATCACATCCTGCCGCCCCGCTCTGCGAGGCCACCTCCCCTCCTCCCCAGGCCGGGGAAAGGTCCTCCGACACCGCGTGCTGGCCTGTGCGGCTGTGCTGCGTCTCCCGGGGGCCCTAGAAGGACAAGCATTCCTGGGCACTGGAGTTAACTAAAAGCTTAAGCAGTATTTTAATTTTAGGGCCTCTCTGACACACCCATTCCGCACTGGGGGTCCCCAGGGGCGGGTGGGAAAGGCAGTGCTCCCCAAAGCGAACGGACCACAGGGACCTCGTTTTCAAAGACGCAGAACTCACTGGTCCAACCTGCCTCGCAGCCACCGATGCCATCACTTGGCATTTTCTTGCATCTGTTCAGGGGGCCCCTGCTGGGTGTGGGGAGAAGGCCCCCTCGCTCAGCCTCTCCAGGCCCTCATCCCCCAGGGCCACGTCTCGGCCCTCACACCACGTGCACTGCTGACCTAGTTCCCACCCCCCGTCTCCATGCCCACTGACGCAGCCGTAGCGGGGTCCCGTCTCCTTGTCCTTCAAAGCAACAGACATGGCTTTCCTATTGTCTCCTGACAGCCAGGGAGTCCCAGTCCCTGCCCGGTGTGGGGACGAAGGTTAGACAGAAAATACACACGGGGGCGCCCGGTGGCTCAGTCGGTTGAGCATCTGACTCTTGGTATCAGCTCAGGTCATGAGCTCACAGTCCCAGGATTGAGACCCACATCAGGCTCCACGCTTAGCCTGCTTGAGATTCTCTCTCTGCCCCTCCCTCCATTGCGTGCATGCGCTCTCTCAAAATGAGTAAACATTAAAGAAGAAGAAAGAAAGAGAGAAAGAGAGAGAGAGAGAGAGAGAGAAAGAGAAAGAAAGAAAGAAAGAAAGAAAGAAAGAAAGAAAGAAAGAAGGAAGGAAAGAGGAAGAAAGAAAGCAGTACAACACCCATTCTTTCTGGCTGCCCTGAGCTCCCCCACCACCACGGTGCCAGCCTCCTCTCTCTGAGCACCTCCCTCACCGCCCCCCACTCCCCTACATGGACAAGCACTTCCCTTCTGCGTCTCTTTCCTCCCCTACGCACCCTTCTGGGGAACGCACCTCACCCCACAGCCGCAGATACAGTGGAAACCAGATACAGCACTAGCAATGGAAACTCCCCAGGATGCTTATTGATCATGGTGATGGACACAGCATTTGTGACACCAGGGGGTTACTTGTGTTTAAAACTTGCATCTGATGGGCGCCTGGGGGGCTCTGTCAGTCAAGCGTCGACTTCAGCTCAGGTCATGACCTCACAGTTCGTGGGTTTGAGCCCCACATCGGGTTCTGTGCTGACAGCTCAGAGCCTGGAGCTGCTTCGGATTCTGTGTCTCCCTCTCTCTCTGCCCCTCCCCGGCTCATGCTGTCTCTCTCTCTCGCTCAGAAATAAATAAAAACATTAAAAAATAAATAAAGTAAAACCTGCCTCAGACTCTCTGAGTCCACAACCCAGAACAATAATGTATCAAGGAAAATAATCAATGTTGGAGGAGGCTGGGGTTGCTCATTTTGGTATAAAAGTAACTGCCTAAAACGTCTTAAGTCGTTTATTACAGAAATTCCTTAAATGTGCAATAAAAATACTTAACCTGTTCGTTGGGATTTTTATGAGAAAACTAAGTCTTTTGGCCACTTTTTGTCGTATCGAAGAAAGGAATAAATAAGATCACTCGTGACTGAGAAGCTACAACATGGCACCCAGGGAACGTGCTCACAGGCCAGGGGAAGCGGCTGGTGCCTTGACGTGGTCTGTAACGTTTTTAAACCTATCACGGGAAAGAAAAATAGCAGAAGTTTATAATAAAGGGAGAAAATTAAGAGTGACTGATTTTCAAAAAAGGGGCCAGAAGCTCACTGTCGCCGGGTCAGGTCCTCTGTTCTCGCAAGTGCAGGGCTGCGGCCATGTCCGGTCCAGGAGGATAAAAATGGAACGCGGATGCAGACACTGACCTTCCGCAGAAGATACACTGTTTTCTCAAAGGCTAATGATTGAAATGTGCGTCTGGTGCTCTCAGGACACCAGAGATGCCGGTGGACAAAGCCGTGCGTTTTCGAGCTCGCCCGGCCCACCTGCCCTGGGCAGGAGCAGAAGTTGGGGCCAGAGACCCGTGCAGACGGGACGCGCCCTCCAGGTGGGCGTGGAGCCGGACCAGGCGGGAGCCAGGGGGAGACGGGACGCGCCCTCCGGGTGGGCAGGAGCCAGGGGGAGCCAGGCCCCTATGCTTTTGCTCCCGGCAGGGCTGAGGCTGACCCCTCACACCTCACCCTCTTCCCTCCACTTCCCCTGGGCCTTCCTCGGACTCCATGTCCCGCCTCTGTGAGCCCCAAGGAAGGAAGCAGGGGGTGCGGGGGCCCAGCGTGCATCAGGCCCTGTACCCACACGTCATGCCCACCGTGTGGCTAAGGAGTCGGGGGTCTGAGGTCAGACGGCTAGGAAGTCGGTGTCACGTGATTCCCAATCACATCAGCCCGTGCCCCTCACTCCGCCCCCTGCCCTCCCCCACGGGTTATTAAGGGCGTCCCCCGCCTCGTCCTGGGACAACGGACAGTGATCCAGTGACAACAAAGCTGACTCCGCAGTCACAATCTGTGACCGGTGCTCAGAAGGGTCCCGACAGCAGACAAGCCTCCAGGGAGAGGGGCAGAAGGAAAACACGTGATGTAGCACCTGAAGGATGCACGGTAGCTGACCGGAGAGGGCACAGAACATTCTAGAGGCCAGGCGAGCTGGGCGCAGGGGCGGAGNCACGGGCGCGTGACCCACCTGGTCCACGGGCACCTCCACCTGTACGTGCCTGTCTTCTTTGACCTCTGGTGCCCCCTGGGCTTCCGTGCTCGGAGTGTGGGCTTTGTACACGTCACCTTCTGGAGAAAAACAACACATGTGGGCTCTCAGGCCAACACCCACTGCGCAGTTTCTGACCCAAACCAACATCACAGACTGACATTCTGAGCTTGCCATACCCGGGGCCCCAGGTCCACACCCCTGTCTCCACGAAGCTCCCAGACCCTGAAGTCACGGTCATCGCTGTGACCTACCCACCACAGGACTCGGTCCTGGGGACGAAACACAGTGAGCACTCGACAGGCGCGTGTCCGGTTAGCTCGGTGAGGAACGAACACACAGCAACCCCAGACGGCGGGCCATGTTCCGAGGACACGTGCCTTTGTTACTTCAAAACTACGCCAACAACTTATTTGCGAGTAATGAGTGAAAGGAGTCTAGGGTTTGAATGAAATGAGTTGTAACAAACGAGGGCCGACAGATAAAAGCCAGCACACCAGATTACAGCTGGGTGGCTTATCTGCTTACAGAATCCGGAGGTTNCCCCCCCCCAGCCAGGGCTCAGGCCCCCCCCAGCCAGGGCTCAGGCCCCCACCCAGCCAGTCAGGCCCCTCCCAGCCTGGGCTCCACAGAGCAGAAGCAGGAGCAGAGCAAGGGTTTTCTTAATTATTCCATTTTAAAATCAGCTCCAAAGTTTAATCTTTTAAACGTCCTTCAGACTCAAAGAGTAAACCCAGACCATTCAAATGGAGTTTAGTTTCACGTCTCCCTCCAAAGTCTGACTTGTTTGTGGGTTTACTGCCTGCCTGGTCCTCAGGGAGAGCACGCCCTGCCCTGACATCCACAGAGGGAGAGTTACTATACTGATCTGGGAGGGCTTCCTGGTAGAGAGTGCCACTGCCTTCAGCCCTGGAACATGGTTTTTCTCTTCTCACTACAGGGCCCCTCGAGCTGAATGTCTCATTAATATATCAGATAGTCATGCATCAGGAGTTAAAATCAGATGTTACAAGTCATATCTTTGTTTGCAGCGAACCTGGCCCCCAAAAGACACATTCTTAAAAGAGTAACATTTTTTAGGGCAGCAGCCAAACAAGTTCACATTACCTGCACCACATTGGGACGAAGTTTCTACCAGCACCTTCTTCCTCCCCTCTCTGGCGTAAAACACAGAATCCCTTTCCTTATCAGGAATGCTGTCATACTTGTGCGGCTCTTTTCCTTTGGAATCCTCCTAAGGCACAAATCAAGAATAAGAGGTGTGTTAGGAACAGCAGCGTCCCAGTCACTGTGAGACGATCAGGGCGAGCACGCGGCCTCGTCCAGGAACCAGGAAGAGGCGTCCCTTCCAGCACCATCTGGACTGCTCTGCCCCTGACGCTTCTCTTCGGCAAAGTGGCAAAAACACTTGTCTCCCAGGGTAAGGACAGCGGCTCACGGGGGGGGCTGTGCCGTCCTACTAACCTAAGATGCCCACACACCCGACAAAATGAGGGAAAGTTCTGGAAGGGAGCAGGAGAGTCTGAGCAGCCCGTGTGGTTTTAGACACACCTAACAGCCTAATAAAAATCACCACTTCAACAACTACAAAACTATTCCTGCTGAAACTTCCAGGCAAAGGGGAGCGTCTCTGATTTAAAAAAAAAAAAAAAAAAATTAAATTTTTTAAATGTGGCAGGTTCATTTTGGGTTAAGATAAAGGGAAACTCAGATATCTTTAAAAATCTTCAGACCGGAATGCCCGAGCATGGGGGGTCACAGGGTATGACGAACTAATCCCGCGCACCCTCCCGGCTCCGTCCCATGAACCATCTTCACGATACAAACCGGCCCCTGGCGGCTCAGTCGGTTAAGCGTCGACGTCGGCTCAGGTCATGATTTCACGGTCNATAAAGGGAAACTCAGATATCTTTAAAAATCTTCAGACCGGAATGCCCGAGCATGGGGGGTCACAGGGTACAACGAACTAATCCCGCGCACCCTCCCGGCTCCGTCCCATGAACCATCTTCACGATACAAACCGGCCCCTGGCAGCTCAGTCGGTTAAGCGTCGACGTCGGCTCAGGTCATGATTTCACGGTCTGTGGGTTCGAGCCCCGCATCGGGCTCTGTGCTGACAGCTCAGAGCCTGGAGCTGCTTCCGATTCTGTGTCTCCCTCCCTCTCTGCCCCTCCCCCACTCATGCTCTGTCTCTCTCAGAAATAAATAAAACATTTAAAAAAAAATACAAACCGTCTCGAGGTTCTCCTTAGCCCTGCCTTCCCCCAAGTATTTGGAGTGAGCGCAGGCGGGGCTGTTTAACGGAGATTTCTCCTGAGCTCCCTGTGGCTCCTGAGAAAACGTCAAGCTAAGACACCTACCTTGTGCCACTGATAGATTCACGATGCAAACCGCCCATGTTGTATTCACACGGAAATTCGAGTGTGAAAACCGCCCCACGACCAAATACAAGACCCAAGCAAAATCTGTCTACGTGTTTCAAGGGGCTTTCCTCAAACTTGAAGTCATGCTCGTAAGTAGAGGAACCGGGCTCAGAGACAGAACTCAGTCGGCCCGCGCGCTGGAGGGAGCCGGGGCTGCGATTCTGCAAACCCGCTTCACTCTCCGAGCATCACCGACATCTCTTTCTTGCGATCGTTTTCCGTGTCGTCAGCCTCTCAGACAAAGACGGCATGTATTGAGTGTGCTTTCCCTGAAGTAATACTCAAGGGACGGGACACAGAAATCATGTTGGCCTCCTCACAGGGACACGAAGGCAGCGCTTAGTACAGAGCAAAGCACACGGCGAAAGCCAAGACCATCCACCGCCCGGCCACCAGCCTGTCACCCCAGGCTCCGGCCACGAGAGGAAAATGAGCTGGTCCACAGCGACCTGGAAGGTCACAGAGACACACAGAGCTTGGGGCCAGCACCATGGCAGGTGGAGAGAGGGAACGATGTCAATAAATCGATTTTACTGTTGACTCTCACACCTCACCTAAGTACCCGAAGGAAACAAGTTTTTTAAAGCACCGTCTTTCCACAACGTCCAGTGAAACCTGGAGCCGCCCTGGTTTGGCTTCTCGCCAAGTCTTGGCCCAAGGCCTGGCTTGTCCTCTGTCCCCAAGGACACCCTGAGGCACTCGCCCCCACGCCCAGTCCCACGCCCGGTCTCCTTCCTCCCCTTCGTCCAGCACTGGACGCGATCTTCATCTCTGGGTGCTTTTCTAGGATGTTTTTATTGACCTGTGTGTGCCGGGCAAACACCGTCTGGCACGTGGTCACCAGAACACGGGCCGAGCCCTCTGCTTTCCTCGTCCCCGGGAAACACAATCCACGCTCAGTGACGTGATCCCAGCACTTGCTCTACATGTTCGCTGATTTCATGAACTGAGTAAGAAGATGTGGGAAACGCGGGGGCACAGGAATGAGCAAAGACCGGCGAGGGCTTGACTGAGCTCACATCACACACACAGGCCTGCACCGCCGGCCCAGTCTGCCTTCCGGTGCTCACGGGGAGCCCCCACACACCCCGCTGCCCCTCCGGGCCCCCCTGGATGTTTCTGCAGAGCCACCACCTCCTGGGTGCGTCAGGCAGGCTCACCTCCAGGCCCTGCCCCAGCGCCGCCCGCGCCCCACCTGGCGGCTCTCAGGGCCCCACGGCCTCGCACCCGCAGCTGCCGCCCACCCGCTGCCCTCTGGCCAGCGCTCCCCTGGCACCGGCCGGGGCCGCCGTCAGCTTTACACGCACCCGCTGCTGCAACGGACACTCCACGTATCTCTTAACGGTCAGAGCAACGCGCGTTCACAGCGGTTCTCGGAATCGATGGGTTGAGCAGGAAAACAGAGACTCTGTTTCGATTTAGAACTTTTAGACGCCGCCCTCCGCTGCCTGCTCCTCTTGCCCCGACTCCAGAGTGGAAATCAAGGCGGGCACCTTACAAAGGCGGCAGGTGCCGCTTTTCCATTTCATTTTCCTTTTTCCTATAAAAACATTTCCAGAAAACATACCGGAGGCTCACTGTGTTTCTTTCTCTGTAGTGCTTTAGGAACTACCATTTTTCTCGGGAGCCCATTTCATTCGCTCTCGCCCTGCTTTCCCGCTGTTGTGACCGACAGTCTGGCTCGGGCGCATCTCCACACCACCAGAAGCCCACACAGATGAGCCCTGGCGGCCGCGTGATGCTGCTGTGGTCTCGATGGTTTTGGCCTACAAACGTCAGTTCCAAAGACTCACTCCACACTGCACTTTACAGTTTAGACCCAGTCATTAAAGTGTGTGTGTACCGTTGTGTGCATCTCTATGACTGTTTCACACACACACACACACACACACACACACCTTTAACTTGTCAATGTTTTTCTCTTCATTTCTGTTCACTGCCAACTTTTTCTGTGCTCTATGCCCAAAAGAGAAGTAGGTAATATTGATGGTCTGGTTGTGGATGTGACATAAATACAATGCGTATTAATTATTCACTGATGTGTTACAGAGGCTTGCACATTAAAATATTCATTTTAATCTAGGAATGCAGCTTTAAACATTTATTAAATGAGCCTCACTTCTTTGGAAAGTAATAGACACAAAATCACAGTAAATGCAGTTGCTGTAAAACTGAATCTGCGCTAACAAAATTAGAATAGGTTCGTTCAGGGGCACCTGAGTGGCTCAGTCGGGTTAAGTGTCCGACTCTTGGTTTTGGCTCAGGTCATGATCTCACGGTTCACGTGAGTTGTGGGTTCAAGACCCTCATCAGGCTCTGTGCTGACAGTGCAGTATGCTGGAGAGTCTCTCTCCCTCCCTTTCTCTCCCTCCCTTCCTGTCTCTCCCTCCCTCTCTCTCTCTGCCTCCCCCTCTCTCAAAGTAAATAAATAAACATTAAAAAACAAAGAATAGGCTCATTCAGTTATTTTCATGGGACTAAAACAGTCACAGCTCAACTTAATTGACCCCTGGGGCCACCCTGACCTCTCTCGTTTTCTCACACCCACGACCACCCAGACGCACCTGTGCTCCTTCCCAGTACTTTGTCTTCTCATTTCATGGAATCAACTGCCATGAATCCTAAGACACATGGTTATTTTACGTGCTGCTAAGAAACAAAGCAAGCTGCCAGCCAAGGAGGCCACACTGCTTCCGTGTAACCTAGGGGCTCTGCTTTCTGCCTCCTGGAAAAGCCCTTGGACAACTTTTAGACATGGATGCTTATCACATCCCACACCTGTGCATAAAGCAAGGGGACAATGTACCAGAAATAAATTACTCGAATCTTCTCAAGATTTTACACCCAGTGTCAGGCTCTCCTGAGACTTTTTTTTTTTTTTAACATTTATTCATTTTTGAGAGACAGAGACACAGAGCATGAGCAGGGGAGGGGCAGGGAGAGAGGGAGACACAGAACCGGAAGCAGGCTCCAGGCTCTGAGCTGTCAGCACAGAGCCCAACGCGGGGCTCGAACCCACGAACCTGGAGATCATGACCTGAGCTGAAGTCGGATGCCCAGCTGATTGAGCCACAAAGGGTCCCCTCTCCGGAGCCATTTCTGCCTCAGAGTTGAATATGTCTGTGCTTTGCCAGGCAGTGTGGGCAGAGTGCACACCATTATCTCTGGAATTTTCTCCCAAGAGTCAGGCTCTGCACATTTTGAGGCTGGTGCCTTCTTGCCTAGAGCGTGGGAAACAACCCTTCTCCTCCTACCTCAGTAGCAAAACGTGCCAGACAAATATGGCAGACTGCTTCCTGGCCACCAGGCCCCTCCCTGGATGCAGATGAGGGGTGCAGAGTGGGTATACCTTGGCTGCACCCCTCCACCGAGGGAGAGTCTGTTCCTCGACCTCCTGGAATCTTGCAGCCACGTGGGTGACAATCAGCACCAACCCCCGGACACTCCCCTCAAGGCAGCCCAAACACCCCAGCCCACGAACCCTGCACCGAACGTAGCCACAAGTAAACCGCCCCAGCTGCCCCAGACCCACCCAGCCAACCCGCGGGAGCCAGAGATGTAGTAAATCACTGGTGTTTGAGTCCCCTGGGCTTCAGCATGGCTCGTAATAGATTACATGCGCAGTAATAGATTACTGAACTTGGATCTTCAACCGCGTGTGGGTAACTTCCTTTCTCGGTTCCCGTAAGAGTTGGTTGTTGCTTTGCAAAAAATAAGGAATTAAAAAGAACAGACTCGACTAACATCAGGTTGCTGTTCTATCTTTGTGCTTTCTGGGAACACGATTTTGAATCATATCAAACCGCCCTGGGGAGATTTGCTGAGCAACCAAACTCTACGTGTGTAGGGCCAACCACAAGCACACCTCAGCCGCCGACGGTGAGAGGGGCCGCGCTGGCCGGGGCTCACCGCCGCCTCCATGGCAACAAGAGTGGCCAGCGGGCATCCACATGGATATGTCCTATTCAGCACAGAAAAGAGACAAAGGAAGTTTAATGAGTGAGAAGCAGAAAACAAGGTATATAAGCAAGTAAAGAGGCAACTGTATGCACCATGATGTGGCTGCTGCGACTGATTCAGCCTCATGCTGCCAAACAGTGGAGCCTGGCGCGAGGGATAGACTCCATCCCCAAAAACGTACCCCTTCCTCTCATGGGGCAAAGGTTTGTTAAGTACGGAATTCTCAGCTCAACATACCATGCAGACCTTCACACAAACGACGAGTACGGTAAAATATCTTGACAGGTGTTAAAATCAATGCCTGGTGTTTTCTTTTAGGACTTTCCGTTTTCTGGAATAAAATGTGCTCTGCTGTTCCACGCCTTATGCACTCACTCTTATGTCACAGAAAACTTTCAATGATAGATATTTTTTTCTAAAATAACATATCTGGGGCTGCCCGGGTGGCTCAGTCTGTTAGTGTCTGACTATTTCGGCTCAGGGTATGATGTCTCAGTTCACAAGTTCAAGCCCTGCATCAGGCTCTGCATTGACAGTGTGGAACCTGCTTGGGATTCACTTTCTCTCTTACCCCTCCCCTGCTTACGCTCATTCTCTCTCTCTCTCTCTCTCAATCAATAAACTTTAAAATAAATAAACTAAAATAACACATTTTGTTTGCATTGCTGGGTATGCATATTTGCAGTCATAATGTTAAATATCACCATCAAAACCTGTTACCTTTCCAGTGACAGATCTCCAAGAGAAGAGAAAGAAATACAGACAGTATCAGAAGAAACACATCTCAAATTTTTGAATAAATAGAACAAATATGTAATAAAAGAAAAAGAAAATTGTATCCCTACCAACAAGGACACAACAACATAACTAAAACAGTAAGGACAACCACGAACTACTGGTTCAGGTCTCTGTGTGGTCAGAAGCTTCCAGAACCACGGAAGGATGAGATTTCGAGGTTGTACCATTCGTGCTAAGTATCAGCTTCAAACTCAGTGCCCACACCCCACGTGAGCTGGTTACAGCACCTGAGAAAGACTCCGTGAGGCTGGAATCGTGTGCACATCCCCGTGGGCTCTCTGTCCCCCCGACACCTGCCCCCTTCTCTGAACCACGCGAGGACCTGCACTGTGTTCGCCCATCTCCACGTGTCGCTTACTCCCTGCCCCCAAACCATCACCCTGTGCATGTGACCCATTCACACACATGTTTCATCATGAGACCAGGCCATGCGTCATCTATCCTAACAAGATGAAGCGCATCCTTGGGGCAGAATCACTTCTATCATTTTCGTGTTCTCAATGATTCTCGTTCTTTCGTTCATTCGACAAACACTTAATACTAAATGCAACCCACAGAGAAAGGAAATCAAAAATAAATAAGACGATCGTTCAGCTCAGGATGCTACCAAAACAACAACAGTTGATTCAGGAAAACCTTGACGCCAAAGCCAGACAAAAACAACTTGAAAAATAAGTATTCCGGGCTAATCTCATTTATGAATGGACATGCAAAAATCCCTTACAAAATTTAGCAGAACACATTCTGACAAGCATTTGTTAGCAGTAAGGCTTTTTCGGTGAAGGCACGCGGGGAACGGAGCGAATTTGGCATGAACAGTCAGGTCAGCTGTGTTACCATCGCCAGCAACACGGAGCTCCCTGGGTGCAGTGTGGACAGGCAAGGTTGTGGCCTCGTCCACGGCTGGACTCTCACTAGGCAAATTCCATGGGGCTCGTGGACATCAGGAAGCACAAGTATTTCCAAGAGCACGGGCAAGACAGTGATTATGAAATCCAAGCTGCACCAGGAAAAAAGCCACTTCAGGGCTGGCCACTAGATATTGGAAAACAGAGATCAACACATGGGGGCACAGGTTTCGAGGCTGATAAGGGTCAGTACGGAGGGTGCCTGAGCAAAGAGGCTGGAAAGCCAGGAATGGGCAGATAGTAGACATTTAACAGCCTTACTGAATAAACACGAAGGTCAGTAGAGCCAATGAAACACAGCTTATAAGGTGGTGGGGGTATGTGGTCATATATACACAGGTGATAAATACCCGCATGACCGCCAAGATCTGGCTTCACCTGCCCGTCCAGGCTCTTATCCTGACACCTGCTGGCCATTCTTCTCGTGCTTTATGTGCAACACACATGCACACGCGAGGGCACACACACGGTGTGCATGCGTGTGCACACACGTGCATGCACACACACGGTGAGCTGCGCCTCGGCCCTGAGATGCCCCCTTCCAGCTGCCCTCAGGGTCAGGGCTTGGCCCCTCCCTCCTGTCTGTCCCCACACCACCCATCTTCCTCGTGACACTCCCTGTGTCACAACTCCGCGTGCCTCCTGGGTCTACACTCAGAGCTCCAACGCCTCACTGGCCACACGCACAGGGGCAAGCCTGGCCCAGAACCCTATGCCCAGAAGCTGGGGTCCCCACCGCAGGGCCTCTCCAGGGAGGCGTCCTTATCAAGGTCAGGGGCACCAGAGTCATCCACACTTCTTGTCTTCACTGTGCAAAAAGTACTTACTTTTTTCTTTTCTCTTGAGTACTTCTCGATGTCCGCATACTTTCTGAAAGACAAAAGGTAGTCAGCTAGAAACTGGTGAAGATCAGCCAAACAGCATCTTCTGAAACGGTGGACTCTGTAGCCGTGGCTTGCAGGAAGACAAGGCCACGGAGAGGGTGCGTCCAGTGTCCTGATAGCCCGGGCTCACGTCGACAGCCGTTTCCCAGCCTCGGGAGCAGAAATGGCCCCAACGAGGTTCCTCGGTTTCCTTCCCGGAGACCAAGGGATCTCCACGTACCAGTGTGGGGCTCCGGCCCACGGGCAGCGTGTTTACAGGCACCTCTGTCCTAGACCTTTTATGCCACCATGGGGGGAAAGCCTAACATTTTTGAGGTTTTTAATTTTTTTTAAGTCTGTTTAGCTTTTTTTAGAGAGTGTGCACAAGTGGGGGAGGGGCAGCAAGAGATGGAGAGACGTTGGGCTCGAACCCATGAACCATGAGATCACGGCCTGAGCCGAAACCAAGAGTCAGTCGCTTAACCGACTGGGCCGCCTGGGCACCCACGTTTTTGAGGTTTCTGACACCTGACGGTCACTCCCACAAACACGATTTCTCACTGTGGCCTGTGTCACGTGCGTCACCTTCTCCCTGGGCTGGAGAGGAGGCACAGCTAGGAGACAGAGGGTTTGGTCAACCCCACACCGCTGATCAGGGGAAGAACAGAGACTCCGAGCCCGTCTGAAACCCAGTCCAGCCTCCCTCCACCGCGTGGCAGACCCCTCGTCTAACGGCCGCCGTGGGGCAGGGGCCCGGCTCCTGATTCCTCTGCAGGGGGCTGACCTCCACTGCTGGCACACAGGAGGGGCACTTCTGGCACGGCCCCCAGCTGACGGGCACCTCCCTCCCACAGGGTGTATGGGGGATGGACTTCAGTCTCTTAGCAGCTCTGTGGACACCCTTCCTCTCAAGCCCCAACCTCTTCCGCGAGGAGAAAGATATTTAAGCGACTGACTGACCCGGTCCAGGGTTCGGCACATGAACAGACGACAGGAAATAACAAAACCCATTGAGAGACGGGGGCCTCGTGCTGGGAGCAGGGGACACAGAGAACTGTTCACCTCATTCCAAAGCCCCTAAGGGGTTTCCACCCACCATGCAGTTAGGACAGTCGCCAATGACTTGGCACGTACGTAAAATCGGGAAACAGCCATGCCGCCAGGCCCGGAGGCAGGACCCTGACCTCCCCACCTGCCGTGGGGCCTCGCCCGTGGACAGGACACGAGGAGCCACTCTCTGCCCCCAAGCAGAAACCCCAACAGCACATGAGTGCAAACAGGCGTGAGGTCGTCATAGACACGGTCCCTGGGGGTGTCTCAGAGTCCCAGGCCCCAGGGGGGACCTTAAGGTCGGGGCAGGGGGACCATCTGCCTGTTTCACCAGGAGACGAACTCTGACAGCTCCTTTTCCTTCCCTGAGATAAGGACCCTAAGAAGCAGCCACGGGGAGGGTCCCTGGCAGCCCATCAAATAGTTGCTGCTGCTGCACGTGGTTCAGACACACCCCTGGGCCTGAGCACTCACGGCTGCAAAGTCCCGCTGACCGCTCCTCTCAGCCAGACCAGGGGGCGCCCTGGTGCGGAAACGGGGGCGGGCGCCCGAGTCAAACACTGCATCAGGCAGACTCCGGAAGGAGGGCTGCGTGGGCACTGGAGTGAGGCACCTGGCGCCCGGGGACCAGAGCCATGGCTGGTCTGCCCCCTGGCAGCTCAAGGGCGTTTCTGGGAGGCAGCCTGTCTGTCATCCCAAGCCCCACCCTCTCTTCTTACGGGGCCCAAAAGCAATGGACTCAGCCTTAGCTCTAATGCCGGGACTTGAATATGGAACAAAAACTTGAGGATTTGGATCAGTATACACCCCTGGACTCCGGTCTTGCGGGTCACGTCCTTGGTGACCCACCACTGAGCCTGGACAGCCTGGACGAACACACGGGAGTCCCTCGGGAGCTGCAGCCCCGTGGAGCCCCAGACCAACAACCAGGTTTCTGTATCTGGCCAACACAACGTCAGAAAGTCAGGACGTGCTCTGGACCGTTGGCGGGCCTGGGGGCATTTGGAGCGGGAAAACTGAGGCTCTAGCACACACACAACCGAGAAGCGAGGTGGGTGGAGCACTGAAGTCTCTCTAAGGAAGCATCAAATGTAATTGTGCCCTGAGAACGTAAGGCGGACACCTTATCAGGCGACGTCAAGGCCCACGAACCGTGAGAACTGCAGGCGGACACGGAGTCCACGCCCGTCTCCGTGAGCATCCGTGCAGGACTCTGGGCAAGCAGGTCAGGGCCCGAACGCCGGGCTGGGCTCCAGGGTAACGCCGCTGGGCGTCCCTCGGGCACCGGAGAACATTGGGCTCTCATTCTGGGGCTGGCTGGCCTGCTGTTTTCACCAGAAGAGCCTGCTGCCCCCACAGACTCTCAATTTCAGACCAGAAGCTACCGGCCAGATGAGCTGGGTGCAGGAGGGAGCCCTGGGCTGTCACGACTGTGCCCGGGGCCGGGGCTGCGACTGGTTTGCACGTGAGACTCTTCTCTCTACGACTCCCCGTGTCCCCGGAGAAAGGGCAGCGCCTTCCACACGAGGGCTTACCGTCCTTGTGAATATAGCAGACAACAGGAGTCCCTCCGTGCCTAATTTTGGAAATGCAAAACCATGCCGTCTATAAAACGAGACCATCACGTTTCACTACAGGAAAACAGCCAATAGCTGAACTGGCCGTACAGGGACGATCCTGGGGAGAAGGCAGATTTCACCCACTCGGGAGATAAAGGTATGAAATGTGCTCACTGTTGGACCTCACTGGGCACCTTTGCGGATTTCCAGTAAGGGAAATATTTGAAGGTCTCCAGTCCCACCGCCACGTAAAAGTGGTTGTCTTGCAAATCCTTCGCGTTGTTCAGAAGATGTCCATTCATTGTAAATAATCTGTGAAGAAAGAAGGAAGAAGTGGACCAGAGGCTTCCGAGCAGCGATCTCAGGACTGGGGGCGTCTCTGCAGACAGTACGACTGGGATGCGGGCCGCTGGCGGGCGAGCTGATGAGCTCGTAAGCAAGCGAGGTCCAAACAAGCTAATCAAAGCCTGGGGGGAGGGAGTGGCTGCCTTTCCAGGGCTAGGCTTCCCTTCCAGTTTTAGACTTTTTAATTAAAGTATATTTTTAATTATGTACAAGTGCTCAGAGGCCCTTGAGAACATTTTAAGCTCCTGGTTGGTGTTCAATTAATTTTAACTAATAACAGCAAAAATTAATAAAAATTGACTTATTTTGTTACAACAATACTTGGAAAACAAACCAGTATTTTTTAGCAAATAATATGCCTTTTTATAAGCACCAAAAGACTAATATTTGTCTACATTTTATTCTATAGTCTTTTTTGGCAAGTATTCACTCATTAATTCATTCATATAAGAAATTATTTAAGGGGCGGCTAGGCGGCTCAGCCAGTTAAGAGTCCAACTTCAGCTCATGTCATGATCTCAGTTCGTGGGTTCGAACCCCATGTTGTGCTCTGTGCTGACAGCTCAGAGCCTGAAGCCTGCTTCAGATTCTGTGTCTCTCTCCCTCTGCCCCCTCCCCTGCTCATGCTCTGTTTCTCTCTCTCTTTCTCAAAAATAAATAAACATTTTAAAAAAAGAAATTATTAGTACAGGGGCACCTGGGTGGCTCAGTCAGTTAAGCAACCAACTCTTGATTTCAGTTCAGGTCATGATCTCACAGTTCATGGGATCAAGCCCCACATTAGGCTCTGTGCTGACAGTTCAGAGCCTGCTTGGAATTCTCTCTCTCCTTCTCTCTCTCTGCCCCTCCCCACTCGTGTGTGTGCTCGCTCGATCTCTCTCTCTCTGCCCCTCTCCTCCTGTGTGCACTCAAGCTCTCTCTCATGCACATGCACACGCAAAGTAAATAAACATTTCTTTTAAAAGAAATTAGTCGATCCATTCAATGCTGAGCATCTATTATGCACTAGACAACAAGGTAGGCACTGTCTTGGATAAAAATACGGGTAAGGCTGGGGCACCTGGGGGGCTCAGTCGGTTAAGCGTCCAACTTCGGCTCAGGTCATGATCTCATCGTTCATGGGTTTGAGCCCCGTGTCGGGCTCTGTGCTGACAGCTCAGAGCCTGGAGCCTGCTTCAGATTCTGTGTCTCCCTCTCTCTCTGCCCCTCCCCTGCTCATGCACTCGCTCTCTCGCTCTCTCTCTCTCTCTTTTTCTCTCTCTCAGAAATAAATAAAACATTAAAAAAAAAATACGGGTAAGGAAGTCACCACTTCCCTGAAAACCAGGGTTTGTAGACAAACCTAGAAACAGAAATGCGACCAAAGAAGGGAAGATCCGGACTTCCAAGAGGGGGGAAACTGGACTCAGCTGTGGGCCTCACAAAGCTGGGGGCGCAGTGCGGGGAGGAGGTGGTAGACACTCCTCCTGTGAAGATGGTGCCCCCCGTAGCAAGAGGGGCGGGACCCAAACCCCGAACCCAGGGGTCGGTTGTCACTGAACGTGAAAGGCACACACAGAATTTGCAGGTTGAAGTCCGGAGCCTGGGAATCTGGGGAGAGGATTTATCACTGACTTTGCAGCAGCGAGTGGACACTGCTGTGGAAGAGGGACAGGAGCTGAGTGTGAGCAACGCCAGCTGACGGCTGTGGGTGCTGAGGGAGGAAGGGACCTGTCTGGCAAGAGGCGGCTCGGGCTGCTACCGCAGGTGTGCCGGGCGGCCGCGGGCCGGAGCGGGAGCCGGAGCGGGAGGGGGAGGGCAGGTCGCACGGGGGGAGGCACAGACCTGTCCTCGCCCTCCTCCGTCCCTCTCAACCCGTAGCGTCGGAACCCCGATGGCTCGCTGCTGTGAGACAGCAGGGCCCCACGCCCGGGGCCTCTGACTCCTGAGGCCGGAGAGCAGTAGGATGAGTGTCCTCTGACGCTGACGCTGCTTTGGGGACCCAGGAGAGCCGCAGCCCGAGACCAGCCCCGCGGGCAGGACCTTCAGGACAGGAGACCATGAGCAGCCACGGGGGGCTGTGTGGCCACGACCAGGAGCGGAAGTCCGCCGAGTGGAAAACAATGTCTGGAATTCCGTTCTCCTGCCATTGCCCTGGGGCAGCCAGTGCCCGGGCAGCCTGCAGGACCGCACAGCGGGCGCACGTCCCCAGGGCTGAGTCAGGGAAGC
>NW_027551571.1:1065336-1066223 GCF_008692635.1 Crocuta crocuta | reverse complement strand
CGACGTCTGGTGGATTCCCCAGGAGCGGAAGAGTTGGAGCAGATGGACCACGAATTTAACATAAACATGAAAAATACTGTAGACGAAATAAGGGCAGACGCCACCGATATGGAACAACAAGAAAGTGTAGAAAAGAACTGGAAATCCGGATGTGGAACCGCAGTCGTGGATACAAGCGCACGGCGAGGAGGACGGGAGACGCAGAGCAGATGGGGAGCACATGAGGTCCAAGCTCGTGGGGCACAGAATAGAGGGGTCTCCCAGAAGGAAGCAGGGGTGAGAGAGAAGGTGTGTAAGAGAAAAGCTGAGAAATATGGATGTGTAGGAATGCCAAGGTCCAGAAAGTAAGAATCTCAAAAAATAAGAGTGGAAAGGAAGAACCATGTAGAGAAATAATGAAGATGAATTTCACAGAATTAGAGGGCGAGGACTTCAAATTGAAAGATGTCTTGAATAGACATCAAGAAAAGAGGCCACAGAAAAACTCACAGGTAGGCACATCGGGGGGACTTTTAAGGATGCTCTCGGAGCAAGAGCCCCGCTGACATGAGGTTTTTCAACAGCAGCACCGAAGGCAGGAGACAACGAAGGTTATTTTCTCAAAATCTGAAAGGAAAGAATTTGAAGCGAGCCAAGCCCTCAGTTGAACGGGAGGCCTGAGAAAAGTAACGCCACCTCGACAAGGCCTTGGAAGGTTGGCCACAGGGACCCACAGCAAGAACGTGTCTACAGGGAGGGGTTAAGTAAAAAGGGAAAAGTGCCTCCAGAGACGCTGGAAGGGATTCGCGAAGCAGGGCGGCCGTGCACGTGGGCACCATCTGTGTTGTCATTAAATAAAGTTCCATCAGAGGGAACACATTCCTGATAACCCAGAGTTCAGCAAGAGG
>NW_027551571.1:1061930-1062209 GCF_008692635.1 Crocuta crocuta | reverse complement strand
GCTGTCCGTGGTGCTGGAGCCTCAGGAACCCCGGGACCCTGAGGACGCTGCACTCAGACTTTGCAGAAATGCCAGGCGCTGCAGACCAGCCCTGGAGCAAGGGGAGCCTCACAAGACAAGACCGGTGCCCACGTGTTTGTCAGCACAGACGTCCTCAGAAAGCTGTGTCTGTTCACGCGGCGACAGGACCAAGCAAGCTTACTATTTGTGCTTGCCAAGCACGGCTTCCGTTCCCAAGCTCTGCACCTTCCCTAAACCCAACAGGAAAGAACTAGGGGG
>NW_027551571.1:1060138-1061916 GCF_008692635.1 Crocuta crocuta | reverse complement strand
GTGGAGTAATAAGCTTATTAATCTAACGCCCTCTTTCCCCTCCACATATCGTGTTTCCTTGCTTCACTTCTGCCACGTCTCGTGTGACACATGGGATTAATTCCACGATTGCTGCTGGCTCCTTCCAGAAGCGCACACAAGTGTGTCTGCCCCACACGATTGTCTCTCTTTCTGTCAGAATGAAACACTGGTATGTAGAAACGCATTCTGGAATCATCTGGTTTTTAGGTGACATCTAACTCCCCTGCGCGTGCAGGGTCACCTGTGACTCACCACCCTCACTAGGTTAATGGTGTTCCCAGCAGGTCCTGCTCACAACAGACCCTCAGTCTTCATCACTGGTGTCACAACTGCTGATCATGAATCAGTGTTTACACCGTAATGTACCCCCAACAGAGATCAGTGACAGAAAGTGAAACAAGAGTAAGTGTTTTGGCTGTTCCAACCCAGGGCCACCTGGAGACCATCACTGTCCCTAAAGATGGTACTTCCAATACTTGGGACCATTCCACATCCCTTATTTTTCAGTTTTGAAGGCTGTGTCTTCCCTGTGCTTTCTCTACTCATTCCCATGCAAGATATGAACTCACTCCCATGCAAGATGTCAACTCACTCCCATGCAAGATATGAACTCACTCCCATGCAAGATGTCAACTCATTCCCATGCAAGATATTGGACTTCCTCATTCTCAGCAGCATCCCCAGCACTGAGGCTTTGACTTTTCCCTCTACAACCTGCTAGCCTTGCTGCTCCCACTTCTCTCTCCTTGTGGTACACTCTCCCTCTGATCCACACCAGGCCCTTCGTCTAAGTCCACCAAACTGTCCCTGGATTTACCCCCATAACCAGCCACAGCCACTCTGCCTCTCCTTGGCCCCATAGCCACTTTACCTCTGTCCACCCCTCTCTGTCCATCCCCATGGCCTCATTTGCCCCATTCACCACACCTAGCACATGGTAGATGTTCAATAAACTTAGTTCCATAAAAAATGAAAGAAACTGGCTAAAAATACGTATGTAAAAGGACAGGAAATAGCATCTACCCCAAAGAATTAAAATCAGGGTTAATGAGGGAACATTGTAGCCCTTGCTGGTCCCAGCAGGACATCCCCATGCTGTGACCGGGTCTTGCCCAGGTGACAGAGTCTTACTTTCGAACGCCTCCAAGAGGGAAGACTTTTTCCCCAATCATGGCCAGCACGCTATTCCATTCCATCAGACTGAATTTGGGTATGATAATTTTTACAGGTGGGATAAACAGTCTTCCATTTGTGAAAACACTGTAAGAATTTTAAAAAAGCATTCATTAGTGCCTTACACTTGAGGGGGAAACATTGGAAATGCAAAGAAAGGTCTAGAATGACAGGGCCATAAGCAGCACGCAAGGCGCCAGGCAGCCCTCACACACGCACCGGCTGTCCCAGAAGAGGGAGCGTCCCCAAGTGTCCTAATGCTGGAAGGCTGGGGACCCAGCAACACTGCCGGGAAACATGTCTTCATGGAAGAAAATATGCACAGCTGAACAGGACGAAACTCTGCTTTTTAAATAATATGCCTCTACTGTGACGGGTAAAATTGTGCCCATTTGGCAAACAAAGGGGGATTTTGCCTTTAAAAATGTGGCTACTTTCTCTTTCCGTGATGCCAAGATAGTGTCCCAGAGGAAATAGTGTGCCATCCTCCAAAAAAAAAAAAAGAAACAATGGATTTCACCCGTGTGGTCCTGCGGCAGCTTTGCTGTGATCCCAGATGGTTTATTTTATTTTTCCTACATGTC
>NW_027551571.1:1051168-1059903 GCF_008692635.1 Crocuta crocuta | reverse complement strand
ACTCGGTGCAAAGTTCTCCCGTTAATGAGGCTGGGGTGCCAGGTCCAAGCCACTTGGCAACAGTTTCACACTCTTGGAATTCATATTAAAATCATAAACTGTGAGCCTTGTTTCTTTAAGTCTAAAAGTACTGAATAGTATTTAACATGAAGGTGCTCAATTTTATAATTCTAATTTTCAATTTTTTACGTAATTATTTATGGTTACTGTTGCTTCAGTGTTATTGTTTTTCTGTAATGCAAATATTTTAAAACTGGAAGAATACATCTCTTTTTCAGAGCAAATATAAACTTTAATCTGTACCAAAAAAAATACAGAGAATGCACTTTCTCCCTTCAGCATTGGTGACTCCAGAACCCATCACAACTATTTTGTTTGTGTTTGCAGTTACAAGGTCTCCAAGCAAACATGATCAGGTCTTTGTAGAAAAGACACTACGTTTGAATAGATATTTGGGTCCATCTAGTGGAATTTCTAGCTCAACAATATAAAGGACGAGTCACAAGCTGCCGGGTGAATGATCTGTAATAGACAAAAACTGTCCATCAAAATAAGTGAGCATCATTGATGTCTTGGCTCACGCCAGAAAACAAAAACAAAAAATGTAGCTTCAGAGACACGCTTCTTTGCCAGGAAGGACCTTGAGATTTCTATGCATTCTTCAGAAAGAGCTGCCTTTCACACAATTCGGCAATGCTGTGCCTCCCACCATTTCAAAGCCGCTCTCAGATTTGGAAAGGGCACAGGGAAAGACCTCGCTGCTGAAGGGTGTGCCTTGCAGACACGTGAGGTGTTTTACAGACGTGACCGTCGAGGTTCTGAGCACATGGGAAAGGGGCCAAGTGTGGCTAATAAACAGGGCGTGTTTCCTGCATCCTTCTGCTTCCCCGTCTGGCCTCTGAGGAGTCTAACATGGGGGGTGGCGCCCGAGGGGCCTAGCCCTTCCCTGGTGGGCATGAGTGTGAAGGGCACCTGGGCAGGAACGCGGCGGACATCCCGCTAGTGACCCTCAGACACGGAGAGCCCACGACACCCCTGCAGAAACTCACGGACATTCTGTCCACTGGGAGCGGTCTCGCTCACGTCAGAGATTTTAACCTGTAAAACATTAAAACCTCCGATTTGGAGAAAACTGCCATTTGGAGAGCTCCTGCTCCGTGACCGGCCCTGGGAGGGTCTCCGGGAAGAGCCGCCTGGGGCCCCTCACTTCTCCTGGAAGAGTTACCAGGGAGCCCGGAAGGGAGGAGTAAGAAGGGAAGGGAGGGGGCGGAGGAGGGGGAGGGNTGGGAGGAGGGGAGGGGAGGACGGGAGGGAGGAGGCAGAAGGGGAGAAGGTGAGTCTGGCTGCGGGAACAGCATCTCCGGAGCCACAGCAAGCCGTGAGTCCCCGCCCGACCTTACTCACTTGACGTGCCGGCCTGTACGGTGGAACGCGTGCCACCTGGAAGGCACATCCATACCGCAATGCACCACCGGTTTGACCTGCAAAAGGAAAAGGCGGCCTCAGAACCCGCTCTAACGGACCCCCTCCCCAGCAGCTGGCCCCGCAGCGCCCCAGACCGGAGGGGCAGGAGGCCTCGGGAGCAGAGCGCAGGGGAGGAGCCAGGAAGGGTCCCCGGAGGGCAGAGCCCCCGCCGGGANAGGCAGGTGCTCCCCCTGCGGGTGCTCCCCCGGCACCGGGAGCGCCCGGAAGGGACGCACCGAGACCACCCTCCCTCACACTGCGTCCACCAGGAGGCCTGACCTGGAGCCCCAGCCCCACCCCACGGGCCGCACCCACAGGCACCCGCACGCCTGGTGCTGCGGACCCACCTCCCATCTCCGTGTGCCACCCCTTCTGACCAGGCCCGGTGTGCAGCTCACAGACGGGACCTGAGTCACTCGCTACCGGAAGTGTTCGCCGCGGTCTTGCGGCTCAGGCCCGACCAACGGTCTCCCCTCATCCTGCGGGGGATGAGCGTCATCTCTNGCCTGTGTGCCAGGTCCCCCTCCACCCTATGCCCCTGGCAGGGTGCCCAGCCCATTTACACACAGGCCGCCCACCTGTAACGTTAGCGCAGCTCTACCGAATCACCCCGAAAAGTATCTATCAAGCTCTTCTGCCCGGAATAACGCCGACCCGCAAACTCTGGGCTCACCCTGGGCGTGAGAGTGAGCTGCACACACCCTTAACGCGGGTGCGAGGTTTGGGCATCTCATGGTCTCCCCAGCACTGTTTTTTAAAAGAGGAGACGGAAAATGTGCTTTTGGGGTCCTCTGAAGGAGGGAGCAGGAGGCGTCCCGGGGGGGGGGGGGCAGGTGAGAAGGCTCAGGAGCACTGAGCCTGAGCAGCCGTGGAGAGAGCCCCTCCGGCATCCTGCTGCCGACTCGAAACACCGTTAGACAGAAGGGACCACCGGCCGAGGCGCACCCGGACAGCAGAGCGACCTGGACCCGCCAGGCGGGCCTCCCAGCTCTCACCGCCCGCGACTTTGCAGGGACTATATCACCTCTGGGCTGCCATCTATTAACGTCTGCAGTGGGGACCATACACCTGGCGGGGTTTGGGGGAGGTAACACTTTATAAAAGGCACAATGCCATACGCCACACTGGGACAAATATTCAAGCCATCAACATGAGTCTCCAACACACACAGAGATGCAGAGACACAGAGAGACACAGAGACAGAGGCAGGGAGAGAATGGAGAGAGACAGAAGACACACCATTGGGCATCTCAGTCTCATTATGGCCCAAACAGAATCCCTGATTTTGCCCACAGCCACTGACTGTCCCCAGACTTCTCGGTCTCAGGAGACCCACGTGCTCAACCACAGAGTCTGGGAGACACCGCTGCTGTGTCTCCTCCCTTACACCCCACGTCTCTCAAGTCTGCCTCAAAACTGTTTCCCTGGATGCGTTCAGTCCCTGCTGCCCCTTCTGCTACCACACTGGCTCTGCAGCTCGCCCCCCACGGGCCTTTCCCCACATCTAGCAGCGGCCCTTGGACACACCCGTCACCATGGGCTACCCCCCGGCTTAGAGCCCCAGTGGAGGTAACCGCGGCCGCACACTAAAATCCCCGCTCCTCCCTTCCTCCCCTCCCCACGCCACAGCCCGTGTTTGCCTTCTTCCAAACATCAAGCTTGTTCCTGACCTGGAGCCTGGAATGTTCTCCCAGGTCTCAGCACAGCTTACCTTTTCTTGCATGAAGAAGTCAACTTAGAAGCAGCTCCTCAGAGCAACCATGCCCCCGACCAATCGCGCCCTTGATTTATTTCCATCATAGCATGTAATACTGTCCAATATCTTTGTGTTTATTTATTCACTTATTACTGATTCATCCTCATAGAATGTAAGCCTCCTGAGAGCAGGGAACTTGATCATCATGTTCAACCAAGGGTCCCCACCGCCTGAACAGTGAGTGGCCCACGGCAGGAGTTTGGGAAGTGTGCCGTGAAGATGAATGAATGATGGATGGATGAATAAATGACAAGTGCTTCAGTGACAAGGGACAAACAGCTCTGATACTTCAGGAAGAATCCCAGAAAAGAGCAAGGTCACTAAAGACTGTGGTAACGCACACATCCTTCCCTGTTACTCTGTTGTCATGTTATAAACAAAACTACATTTTATATCTAAAATTACACACACCTGCATACTGATAGCGAAAAATCAAAGCCATGAATATCAACAATACCATGAAGTTACTGACCTGGTTTATAACAAAACAACAGAAATTATTCCCTGCAAAATTCTATTAAAGTACAACTACCCTAAGAAACAGCTTTCTGCCTGATGGCGTAAAATTATGGAAACAATGAGCTAATTGCTTTTTTATGTGTTAATGATTCATTAGCCCTGATATCACCTGCCTAATTAAATAACCCCAGCAATTAAATACATGATCCTGGACTTTGCTTTCCTGCACTCCACATCATCTCCTAAAAAAGCACATGTGGCTTTCTGTCACGGCCTGGTGGTGACGACAGTGTCACTCAGCTGCCAAGAGGCTGAAGGGCTCACTGGGCTCTCGGGCTCCGTAACCAACAGTCCGAAGTAATTAAACCAAATCCACATCAATGCCGGAAGACAGGCGAGGTAACCACAGGCGTTTGCCCCCAAGTGGCAGCCATGCTTTACTGAATGCCTATTCTGTGTCGGGTACCGCATTCCTGCCTAATCCTCAAAATAACCAGGCAAGATACCTACGTGGTGAACAATCAGAGCCGCTCTATAATCTTCACAAGAACACACTGTTATGAAGTGTCCCAGCCATGGGAGGCCATCAAAAAACACTTCATTGTAGATTGTAGCCTATTGGGAATTGGAATGTTACCAGTGTGGCACTTGGGAGCCTGTGTCTGAGTCATCCGCGATCCCACCTTCTCCTCGCTCAACCGGGAGGAGGTTGCTGCCCCCGGAGCCTGGTGCGTGAATGCGGAGGAGAGTGGCCTGTCTCACAGCATCTGTTTCCAGGAGGGGCAGCGCTAGAGGAGCTGGCGCATTGACGCGTTGCGGGGCGCCAAGCAAACCGCCAGAAATGAGCTAAGAGCTTTCAGTGGTTGTCGGTGCTGTCAGCCTCGCAAGTCACTGCTGTCTGCACCACCTGGAGCCTCTCCAACCACCCTCAGGGAACATCCTCACGGCCTTTTCCAGCAAAAACTTCAAACAGAAAAGACTCAAGGGAGTCCAGCACCAAGAAAAGACCTCCCCACGTAACCGCAAGGGGAGGGTCTCGTAATTAGCGAACGGTGCTCATCAGGGTCTGGAACGTGCCCTGAACTAACTGAGATGCCCCTACACCCCTCGACAGCAGATGCTGAAGACACACACGGTCACAGACCACAGAAACCCGACGGAAGGTGCAGTGGGCTCTCCATGGCTCATTTAACTCATTAAGGAAAAGGTCGTCCTGGACCACCTCCAAAGTCACTTCATTTCTCATTCTGTGATCCTCTGAGTCAAAAAAAGAAAAAGAAAAGAAAAGAAAAAATCAGCTTCACTCTTTCCCCAAAACGGCCAACAATCTTCCTAAGTCAGCATTCGGGAGCGTGTGCAGGGCACGGGGGAGGCAGGCAGGTGGGAAGTCACCCTTCACACACTGGTACCATCACCAGTAGGAACGTGGCAAATCAACACCTTTGCAGCCCTCCCGCATTACGCTGCGCTGGAGACCCTTGAGGGGGACGTGGGGCAAGTGTGGCTAAAACATGGCTGGGGAAATGGGTTTTCAGCCTTCCTGGCCATGATGATGATGCATTTTTATTTCCCGTTTTTTGGAAAATGTTGAGATAGTTTTACATTTAAAGCAACCACATCAACAAAAGAACCATGACTAGGGTTTTGTAATTGACTTGGCTGATATCATGTATCCATAAAGTTCTATCAGGTTTCTAACTGTTGAGATGTTGCCCCCTCTGGGAAGTCGGGAAGGGCCTGCCCAGCCCTCACTGAGGGTTTCCTGACTGAGCACCACTGCGGGCAGGGGGGTGGGGGACACCATCCACGAGATGGAGGGTGTCTCGTTTCCGGCACCGTCCATCACAGCAGCAGAACTCAGGCATGGGGAGCCATGACTCCCGTGGGGCTTGGAGACCAGACACTTGCCTGAAGTCAACAAGATAGTGTCAGAGAAGAAGCCAAGAGCTCTTGACCTCTGACAGCTCAGGGACCTTGGAGCCTGACAATGACAGAAATCAGAGCAACTATGATTGACTGAGCTCTTAACTCATTTCTGGCACTTTGCTAAGCAGCAGGCCATGTGTACCTCATTTTGGATTACTCGTACCAAAAGCAGTGATATTTCCCACCTAATTACTCCTCCTGAATGCCATTCAAATTCTTTATATTTCAAATTCTATTGGATTAGTGATTTGTTTCTTTCTTTTGAAAGATGCTTTCAAATCATGGAAAGAGCCTAAATGTCCATCAACCGACGAATGGATCAAGAAGATGTGGTTTATCTATATAGTGGAATGCTACGTGGCAATGAGAAAGAATGAAATCTGGCCATTTGTGGCAACGTGGATGGAAGTCGAGGGTGTTATGCTGAGTGAAGTAAGTCAGGCAGGAAAAGACAGATACTATATGTTTTCACTCATATGTGGAACAGGAGAAGCTTAACAGAAGACCGTGAGGGAGGGGAAGGGGGAAAGTAGTTGGGGAGAGGGAGGGAGGCAAACCATAAGAGACTATTAACAAACTGAGGGCTAATGGGGGTGGGAGGGAGGGGAAAGGGGGTGACGGGCATGGGGGAGGGCACTTGTGGGGATGAGCACTGGGTGTTATATGGAAACCAACCTGACAATAAACTATAAAAGAAAAAAAAAAGAGAAAGACGCTTTATCTTCTCCCAGCTAGTTTGAATTACCAACAGCTTCCCGTGCACCAGTATCTCGCTCTCGCTCGCCTGCTCACCCTCTCAGCAACTTCAGGCCATTTTCTCAAATGGAGGGGGACACAATATGCAAAACAAGTAATCAACCAAGAGTGTCCTTGGAGTGAGCCTGACATTCAGAGGACATCCTTCAATTAGTCCTTCTGTAAAAGTAAAATAGTAACAAATGAGACTAACTACCCCTGCTGACCCTGGTGTTGACCACCTACGTTACCTGCAAAGTCTCAAATGATGGCGTATGAATAAAATAACTGAAAGGGAAGAAAGAAAGAAGAGTGAGACTATGAGGGTGCAGAATCAGGAAAAATACAAATAAAAGCAGAGAAAAGAACGGAAGTAGGGATGCCTGGTTGGCTCAGTCAGTTGAGAGTCCCACTCTTGGCTTCAGCTCAGGTCATGATCTCACAGCTCGTGAGTTCAAGCCCCACATGGGCCTCAATCTGACAGTGCAGAGCCTGCTTGGGATCTCTCTCTCTCTCTCTCTCTCTCTCTCCCTGCCTCTTTCTCTGCCCCTCCTCTGCTCACACTATCTCTGTCTCTCTCTCAAAATAAATAAATACACTTAAAAAAAGATTTTTTTAATAAAATAAATTTAAGGGACGCCTGGGTGGTTCAGTCGGCTAAGCATCAGACTTCAGCTCAGGTCATGGTCTCACGGTTTGTGAGTTCAAGCCCCGTGTCAGGCTCTGTGCTGACAGCTCAGAGCCTGGAATGTACTTCGGATTCTGTGTCTCCCTCTTTCTCTGCCCTTCCCCCACTGATGCTCTGTTTCTCAAAAATAAACATTTAAAAAATTTCAAAATGAATAAATAAAATAAAATAAAATTTTAAAAAGACGGAAGTAGGGTGAGGGTGAGCGCCGGCAAGCACACACACTTCGTCAGTGGTCAGAAGTAACTAATTCTGCACATATGTTTAAATGTGCGTTAAAAGGAATAGTGACACTGCTGATAAATGCCATCGGAGGGAAGGGGAAGTTATCCCATNCCCATCGGCCTGCCGCCAGGGCCGGAGTCTCCATTGTTGGGCCAAGATGTTGTCCCCCAGTGTCTCTGACAAAAATGCAAATGTGTCACATGGCAGAGAAAGGAAATTAGCTCCCTCCTGCTACAACACACCGGAAACTGCCCTTGAAACCTTGTGCGCTGGAAAAGCACTCGGGGAGCGTGCGGAGAAGGATGCCCCAGAAAGAAAGGGAAGAAGGCGAGGGTGCAGAGAAGAGTCACCCCTCATAGCAGCATGTCTCCCTACACAGCAGAAGACGATAAAGTTCAAAGCAGAATCAAGGAGGGGTGCCTGGGGGCTCAGTTGGCTAAGCATCCAACTCTTGATTTTGGGTCAGGTCATGATCTCACTGGCTCAAGAGATCGAGTTCTGAGTCAGGTTCTGTGCTGATGGCACGGAGCCTGCTTAGGATTCTCTCTCTGGCGCTCTCTCTCTCTCTCTCTCTCTCTTTTACTCTCTCTCTCTAAATAAATAAATAAACTTTTTTTAAAAAGCACAATCAGTGAGATAGAAAACAGAACAAGGAAATTGAGAAAAACAATAAAACCAAAAGGCAGGAAAATAGAGAGGAGACACAAATGACCAGGAGTGTCAGGAATGAGGGAGGTCACATCACCAGATGCCACAGATATTAATGGGATAAGAGAACAACTTCATGCCAATAAATTCAACAACCGACACAAAATGGACAAATTAGAAGACACAGGCTAGCCGAGTTTACGCAGGAAATAGACAATCGGAGGAGCCCTTTATCGATGCAGGCAGTTGGGTGTGTAGTTAAAAGCCTTCCCGCAAAGACAACTCCTGGCCCAGTTGGCTCCACTGGTAAATTCTACCAAACATTTAAGGAAGAAATGACACTGAAACCAGAGAAAAACATTATAAGAATTTTAAAAACTACAGACCAACGTCCCTCCATGAACACAGTTGCAGAAATTCCAAACAAAATTTTAGCAAATGAAATCCAACAATACAGAAAAAGGACAAAATTTCATGAGTGGGGTTTGTCCCAGGAATGCAAGTTTGGGCTCATATTTGAAAATCTATCAGGGCACCCGGGCGGTTCAATCAGTTAAGTGTTTGACTTTGGCTCAGGTCATGATCTCATGGCTCAAGAGTTCAAGCCTCACTTTGGGTTTTGTGCTGACAGCTCAGAGCCTGGCGCCTGCTTGGGATTCTGTATCTCCCTCTCTCAGCCCCTCCCATGCTCATTCTCTCACTCTCTCTCTCTCAAAAATAAACAAATTTTTTTTTGAAAAAAAGAATACCAAGACCACCGCTTAGAGAAGTAAATAATCTCAAAAATCTCCCTTTTGAAATACCCAATAAAATGAAAAGTCTATTTTTTAAAAA
>NW_027551571.1:1042878-1051161 GCF_008692635.1 Crocuta crocuta | reverse complement strand
AAGAATAGTTTATGTATTATATTACTAAATATATGATTCATATTTATACTATATATAATATATAGTACATATAATGTGGATAATATATAGTAATATATAGTAAATATATTATTATATTTACATATTATACAACATTCTAAATCATATTCTATTCTAAATATGGACAGGACATCTTGCTTAAAACTTAGCAATTTTTGTTGCTTATTTTACAAGGTGGATCTCTTTTTTTTATTTTTTTAACATTTGTTCATTTCTGAGAGATGAGAGAGACAGAGCGTGAGCGGGAGGGGGGGCGCAGAGAGAGAGAGGGAGACACAGAATGGGAAGCAGGCTCCAGGCTCTGAGCTGTCAGCACAGAGCCCGACGCAGGGCTTGAATCCATGAACCATGAGATCATGATTTGAGCTCAAGTCCGATACTTAGACTGAGCCCCCAGGCGCCCCAAAAGCTGGATCTCTTTTATACATATTAAATAGGTTTGTTTGTTTGTTTGCTAAGAACCAGGTGATGTGAGCAGAGTGAGAGAAGGTTCCACGCTTAGACCTTTCAAACGTCTATCAAGCACAAAAATGTTGAGAACTTGGGGCAAATCTTTAAATTGAGCATTATAATTAGCTTCAACAGTATATGACTTAAAATAGCTTTTTCCTGACACCCGTCTTTCCAAATCCCCAAGAACAAAAGAAAAGTGAAAGCTTTCTATAAATACTTGACAGTGTGTCGCAGAGATGACTGTCTGTCTAACCATGGTTTCAGGACACTTTTACTGGTTTCCGTCTCGTTAGGTACTCAGTGCTTGGACAGGTATGACAAGCTCGCACCGCAGAATCAGGCTCCCAGAGCAACATGCAATCACAAGCTCTTCCTACAAAATGCCAGTCTCGTAAAAGTGACGCTATTCCACAGACATTTGGAGTTTTCCCAGATCACCCAATATACCCCATCGTTAGTCAGGAGCAGCGAACACTTACTTCCTTCAACTTCCTCATCTTCGCAGGTTTTCTGGAAACTATATGAATATAACTGCAAAAGAAGAAAGAAACACCTAATTAGAAAGTAAACATTTGAGGTGGAAAATCTGAGCCTCTTCAGAGAGGACTCCTTTTCAGCATGCTGACCTGCAAATCCACAGCAACTTAAAACGTAAGTCAAGAGTGCACAGTGTTCCATTGACGTAGAGCAGCAATGTCATGGGGGAACGTTATGGACAACGTCCCACTGGCTGCCGTCGGCATGGCCCGTGGGAAACTGTCACCTAATGACACTCTTTCTCCTCTGACATTATTAGTCACAAAGGGAACTTGGCAATCATGTATTCAACTTCCTTTTCTTTTTTTAAAATTTTTTAATGTTTTATTTATTTCTGAAAGAGAGAGGGAGAGAGGGACAGCATGAGCAGGGGAGGGTCAGAGAGAGAAGGAGACACAGAATCTGAAACAAGCTCCAGGCTCTGGCTACTTGTCAGCACAGAGCCCGACACGGGGCTTGAACCCACAAACCATGAGATCATGACCTGAGCCGAAATCGGACACTTAACTGACTGAGCCACCCAGGCGTCCCTCAATTTCCTTTTCTACCAGGTCACCGAAGGTCCCAGAAATGAGCTCATCCAGAGTCCCACAGATTGGCCAGAGTCAGAGCACAGTGCCTCCCCATGCAGCTCATCACCACCTGCACCATCTCCTCCTGTCACACAGAATTACATCACTGTCCCCATCTGCCCAACACTGAACACCAGGAAAAGCCACGAGAAAAGCACACGCAGGAGTCCTGCTAATACAGCTTTTGACACTTGGGGACTTTTGGAGGGCTCTTCATATGCCACAAAAATAGAACAGATATTTTTTCATGATAATAAATACCTTAATTTTTTATCTTTCAAGATTTCTTCCTGATTAAAAAAATTACGTATTTGATTAGAAAAAGCACAAGTGCAAAATCTAACAGCTCACCTAAAGGAACGAGAAGGAGAGCAGCAAGAGCACCCCAAACCCAGGAGAAGAGAAATAATAAAAATCAGGGCAGAAATAAATAGAGAAACCAAAGAAACAGTTGAACAGATCAATGAAACCAAGAGTTGGTTTTTTGAAAAAAATAAACAAAATTGACAAACCTCTAGCCAGGCTTCTCAAAAAGAAAAGAGAGGGCACCCAAATAGGCAAAATCATGAATGAAAATGGACTTATTACAACCAACACCTCAGAAATACAAGCAATTATTAGGGAATACTATGAATAATTATATGCCAACAAATTGGACAACGTAGAAGAAAAGGACAAATTCCTAAACACACACTCACTACGAAAATTCACACAGGAAGAGATAGAAAACCTGAACAGACCCATAACTAGTGAATAAATTGAATCAGTTATCAAAAATCTCCCAACAAATAAGAGCCCTGGGCCAGATGGCTTCCCTGGGGAATTCTACCAGACATTTAAAACAGAATTAATACTCATTCTTCTCAAGCTATTCCAAAAAAATAGAAATCGAAGGAAAACTTCCAGACTCATTTTACGAAGCCAGCATTACTTTGATTCCCAAGCCAGAGACCCAGCAATAAAAGAGAACTACAGGCCAATATCCTTGATGAATACGGATGCAAAAATCCTCAACAAGATTGCTGCTGTTTCTGAGGGTTTTAGCAATATCCAGAGAAGTATTGGCTACATTGGCAGCTGGAAGGAAAAAGGAATTACAAAGTATTCGATAGAGTCCAGGGTCACAAGCCAGGCACCCGCAGAGGCCAGGCCAGTAGTGTCAACGCTCCCCCCAGGGCGGCATTCCGGAAGGGGAGGAGCGGAGCAGGGAGGGGAGTGCAAGGGCACCTCCCTCTCTCTTCCAGGGTGAGCCCCGCCCACAGCCCCAGGGCAGTTTCCATCTGAGAATTGGGGCAACTAAACAGTCCTTCTGAACAATCAAATCCTCCATTTATTTTTCAATTAAACTAAAATTCTATACTGTTCCATGAACTTCCTCATTACAAAATGTCCAACCAATTCACATCTTAGAAAACCATGTCCCAAACTAAATATGGCAGCACTTAACCCCACCACCACCACCACCACCTCCACTGGCCAGCCCTTGGGTGAGCTCTTCCCATTTTAAACCCCCATATTCCGTGTTTGATTGTGACCATTAATCCCCACATGAGACAACTTGTTATATCAGTAAATGGAAACAAAAAGTAAAAATAAGGGCAGAAACACTAAGGCATAAAAACCTCCTGCAAAAAAAAAGAAAGAAAGAAAGAAAAAGAAAGAAACATAAAACACCGTTTGTTTCAATGCTGCATCCCAAAGGACGCGTAAATAGAACCGAAAGAGGGGACAAGTGCTTGCTCAGAGATCCAGTGAACTGGGGTCTCCAAGCCGGGTGCTTGGGGATGGGATCGCGGGGGCGTGGGTTTCCCTGGGGTGGCGGCGTGGGGACAGGCAGCTGGAGCCGAGACTGGCCGTTCACATGCAGCACCCCTCCTTGCTGCTTCCAGAGAATCAAGGAAAGGAAGGAGCCAGCCATGAGAATCAAGCCAGCACCTGCAAGTGCTGCGTCCATCGCGTTGTCACAGTGCCACTCTGGATGGGAACCAAGCCCACTGCAGTGGTGAGGACCCGGGTCCTCAGCAAGGGCACTCAGTGTGCTCACTGCTACTGAGATAAGGAAAAGCCAGGACGCAGTTCAACCTAATTCATCCCTCTTCTGCCCCTGAGACCACGTCCCTGCCTCTGGCCCAGCTGCTCTCTGTCCCTGCCCCCGCTATCCTCAGCATACAAGTGGGTGGCAAGGAGACAGAGTAAAGTTGGGGTGCAGGCCAACTGTGATAGTGTTATCGAAAGGTCCTTCGCCTCGTACCTAACAACAAACTCATAAGGCAAAGAGGAAAAGTTCCTGGGGCAATCCAAATTCTTTGGGGTCTCCCCCAAACTTGTGCACACACGCAGGTGCACATGCAGTGCCCTGATTTACACTTTGTGTGTGTGTGAATATGGCTTTCTCCACGAAAGAATCATGAATTCTAAGCTTTACAGGATTTTTTTTTAAGTAATTATTAGCCTATAATATTTTGTTCTATAGTAGAACAAACCATGTTCTTCATCTCAAATTCATTCTTTCTAGAAAATGCGGGAGATGTTTGAGTAATGATCGGATTTTATGTAGATATGATGGAGTTTGGTCTCTTCGGTGTAGCGTTCTGCAGCCATTGTTTCTAGAAGAGTCCAGGATGGCTGATACATTGTCAGGTCTCACAGCAAAGCTCACTTGCTGGTGGCGCAGTGAGGAGGTTATTTGCTGGAGAAAATTTTAATTGCTCACTGGCTCGGTGACTACAGAATATATGTTCTGACAAGCGCTAGCCTACCAATACCAGCAGAAATCAAGCCAAAATATTTCCCAGAGCTGTATTCCCCCACATCTGGATGCTGATTTCATGCTTCCTTGACCTAAACAGCGGTGAAGACAGGGAAGCCTAAACGACTCTCCCTGATGAGTGTCACACAAACAGCAGCCAATCTCCCGCAGCACCGAGGCCACACGGATGATGCCGAGAACCGAGTCTTCAGCCACGTGACAGCCCCGTCCGGCCTCTGCTCTCCCATCCGTGGACCGGGCCACACTGTCTCCCTCTCGGAAAACAATAACAAACACTAAGAGATCTGGGGAGAGAAACTCCTCAAAGTCTCAGTATTTCAGCCACGTGTCCCAAGTATTTCACATAAACTACACAAGTTTCCCTACCAAAGCAGGGGTCTAATAGGGTGTCTTAGAAAACGCCTCGACCCACAGGACAGAAGAGAAGCATGTGCTGAACATGTTACGGGCACGTTCGCCCGTGTTTCCCGAGCTTCCTTCCTCATCAGCTTCCAGGTAAAACACATGTGATCTTTACAAGGAAATGTTTTGGGCAGGAAAGTTAAATACTCTTCATTACACATGCATGGAAAAGGATTTTAAAGTCCATTTTAGTATGAATATATTCTTCTGTTTTGTAAAGCAACACTGGATACTGGATGCTGGTAGGAAATCGGAATTCAGCACAGGCAGTGTCTAAGCCTGTTTGGGCTGTGGCAGCAGAGATACCCCAGACCGCGTGGCTTCAACAACAAATATTTATTCCTCACAGTTCCAGAGGCCGGGAGTCTGAGGTCCAGTGCCGGCATGACGGGGTTCTGGGAGGGACACTCTTCCTAATTCATTCATGGCTGCCTTCTTGCTGGGTCCTCACTTGAAGGAAAAGGTAGGGCACTCTCTGGGGTCCCTGTCATAAGGACCCATTCCTTATGGGTCATGAATCCCATTCATGACCATTTCGCTGTCATGACGTAATCACCTCCCAAAGGCCCTACCTCTGAATAACCACAGAGGGGATTAGGCTTCAACATATAAATTTCTAGAAGACGCAATAATTCCATTTACAGCATAGTTATAGTTGTATATAACCTAGCATGCAACTAACCCTGAAAAAAATCATCACAAAGTCAAACATCTACAAAGGGCTATCTATATTCTTGTCAGCGAGTTCTCACACACAACAGGATTGTCATTGTAATAAATTTGAATCTAAAATGTCATGGCATTAATCCAATACCTCTTGGCAATTCAAATGTCTGTGGACTGAGATTTTCCTTCAAAAACAAGAGGATGTTAAATCTGCATCTTTGTGATGCCATTAAGAATTCGGATCACAGGGCGCCTGGGTGGCTTAGTNTAAAACACTGAAAAAAAATTATTAAAAAAAAAAGAATTCAGATCACAAGCCAACTTCCTCATAAAATTACACTATCTGGGCAGTCCCACAAAACTCACGTTACTGGCTGAATTCGGAGTGTCTCTGGGCAGATAGCACTGTCAGCACGCAGAAGAGGAACCAGACATCTAACAAGATACTGAGGAATTACCAGGCCAATATCCAGGAAATAAAGGAAATCCTAAGACATGAGCCCAATTCCTGGGGCCACTTTCGCCCAGGGGTAACTGTCCACAACGGACAGATGGCAGAGAGGTTGAGTCATAGACAGGCTCTGGGGCCAACAGGCAGAAGTACGTGCTTAGGGCGCAGCAGCAGCCGTGGCTGTTTCCGAACTACCCCTCTTTGTCAGCTGGGGCCCCAGTGGGGTCCATCCTGTCTTCAGGCCGTCTGGGTGGCCCCAACCATCTCACCTTCTGAAGCTGCACGAAGGTGCTCGTGAGCCGTTGATGACAGGCATCTGTCCACAGCATACAATAGGCAACTTTGGCAAAAGACAGAATCACCCTGGACTTCAAATTATTTCTCCAAATGAGTTTGAAAGTCATGTCCAGCACAGGAAGATAAATAGGCAGAGAGAGAGGAGACAGCATAACAGAACCAGCAGTAAGGACGTCCACCGCAGCTTCAGCCTGCCTCCCTCCCGGATCACTGCTGCTGGGAGAGCCGGCTGCTAAGTCACCTACGGAGAGGCTCCACAGCAAGGACGAAGCTTCCTGGCTCGGCGCCGGGAAGCACCCTCCCCGGTCAGGCCTTCAGATGACACTGGCCGGCGTTCTGATTGCAACCCCAGGGGCGTCTGTAGCCAGAACCGCTCAGCTAAGCTGCTCTCGAATTCTCAAATTCACAGAGGCCGCGAGAGAATAAAGCTGTTTTAAGCCAATACACCCGGAGTGATGATTGGTTATACAGCAATAGATAACTAACACCCTCTTAGAGAGACTCTAACCCGTACACCCGCAGACATGTAAAGGAATGTTTACAACAGTGTTGTTTACTTTAGCATAAAATTACGAACCACCCAAATTATCCATCAATAGATGGGACAAGAAAACGTGTTTTAGTCGATGGAAATAACACATGGCGGTGGAAGGATTGCCCTACAGCTACACACCGTTGACATGAATGAGTCTCACAATGTAGTATGTGTGAAAAAGCACCAACAGAAAACTGTATACAGTGTAATTGCATTTATATAAGGTACACGGCCATGGATCGTAGAAAAATCTGTCCTCTTGGAGATGCCTTCTTACAAAAGGATGGTGATTACAAAATACTGGTTACCTGTGGGGAAAGGACGGGGCTGGAGGTGGCAGGTTTTAAAATACTGGTTGTGCTCTTTTTTAATCCGCACTGTGGTTGAACAGAGTTTTGCTTAAACTATACACAGAAGTGTATACACTCCTGTATGTACCATACATTTCACAACGAAAGAAATGGAGTCAGCAACAGCATAAATAAAGGCAATATATCTCTGAAAGGCAGACGGAGATAGAGGTCAGGAGCTCACGCAGGATAAGAAACCATTTTCCCTCTTGCACTTTGTAAAGGAAGCCTTTTCAGAGGTCCTGAGCCTAAACCAGAATCTGTCATGGGGTGACCCCTTTCTCTTCCGAGGCAATTTGTTTCTTACCTCCCCCTAAACATACATTGTAAAAGCTCTCACAGCCCGTGCAGCTACCCCGTGGGAAGAAGAGAAGAACTGAAGCTTGAATTTCGGGTTGCAAAGACATCTGTACGAGGACAGCTGCTAAGAAAGCTTAGAAAAATCGCAAGGGGACTGGAATACTCTTGAGAAGTCTGGGTGGAATAAACAGAACTCTGTGTATAACCTCATATGCAATAAGATCTCACAGAGGTTGTGATACGAGTCTGAGGCAAAACCAAGGGGAAAAAAAATCAAACTGGCATCTTGAGCGGACACCACCCAGTACGACCAGCAGCGGACAATGGCCGGTTTCCATCGGGACGTCCTGCAGCGCCCGGCAGGTGCGCACAGAGCCGTTCCCCAGGACCCCACCCGCTGTCTTGATCTCAGCGGACACTGGGGAGGGGATTTCTTTGCTCCCCAGGAACACTCAGAGTCTGTGCTGTGGGCCAGCATCGCCTCGAGTGCCAGGATTCTGGAGATGACGGCTCGACGCCTGCCCTCGGCTGGGTCACAGTCTAGCAAGAGACACGGCCGGGAGACACGCCGATTACACAGCTTAGCGAGTGCCTTCCTAGGCGAGCGGGCCTCCAGGGAGGGCGGAACACGGGTCCGGGGCAAGCCGTGCTGGGGTGACGGGGGTGACTCCTGCCTCCTCGCGCGCTTCCCCGGTTTTCCTGGGCCCGGCTAACTGCCTTTATTCCTTCGGATCCTCGCCCAAGGTCGCCTTTCAGGGAGGCCTGCCCTCTTGACCGCAGCCAGCCCACTCCTCCCACGTCCCTTCGGACTGTCTCTAACCGACGACGTGCTGACGGAAGGTGAACGCCAGCCCCGCCTGCGGCCAGCGGGGCAGAGCAGGCTGCGCGCACGGGGGAGCGGGGCGCACGGG
>NW_027551571.1:1034388-1042819 GCF_008692635.1 Crocuta crocuta | reverse complement strand
CTTCCCTCTGTGTTGCCAGCCTCCTGTGCAGAAGAGGTTGAGAGCTGGGCACCAGGACCGTCTGAACAATCACCTGTGTCCGGAGGAGCTGTATGGACCCCTTCGGAGCATGGAGACGCCGAGTTACCAGTGCCTGCGAGCGCTCAGTGTCCCAGAGGCTTAGCAGTCAGAATGCACCCTCATTCGGGGAGGAACAACTCAAGGGGGCGTGTGTCCTTGTGACAGTCAGTCCTTATTCTGGGTACCAATGGGCCAGTCCTCTTGAGCTGGACGATGAATGATTCCAAAAACACATTTTTCCAACCATTTTGATGGGCTTAAACTTTTAAAGACAATACGCTGTGTATTACTTGCCGAATCGACATGCAGAGGGTACAGAATACAATTCTGTAAGTATCAATATCTCGTAGTGTTTGTTCTAGAGTAATCTTTAAGAGACCACCTGTCTTTCACCACCACAGGTGACTTGTAACCCACCGAATGCTCCACAGCAACAGTAAACACACGTAGCGATGTGTGAGCGTGACCACTTTATTAAATCATAGGAATTCTATTGATCTTAAAAAGATTAATTGCGAGAAACCTCTAAAGTTTCAGGTGTTAAACACACTTCAAGAGAAGAATACGACGGAGCCCTTCCGTAGCCACGCACGGCCGCGCGGACTCAGAGGTTGGCTCGGAAGCCCGCCTTCACGGAGAACCTCATCATGGGCTTCTCCCGGGGGCGCAGGAGGCAGATGGAGCTGGGGAAACCCTTGAGGCGCAGGCGGCTCACGCCCCCATCCGGGGCGATGGTGAGTCTGGCGTGCGTGATGACGTCCTGGAGCTCCAGGGTCAGGCTGTCGAACAGGTGACTTTCGTTGGCGGACAGCTGAAAGGGAGGCAAGACACAGTCCTTGTGATAACGCGGAGCGAGGCCCAGATGGGCGGTGTGGACTCAGAGCCCGTGACCGAGGAAAGCTACTCCCTGATAACAGTTTGGCTTACCACAGAGAAAAGCTAGCAGGGCTCAAACGCCAGGGCAATACTGACATGAACACTCGGGCCCATGATGTGTGTGGTTCTTAATGGTTAATTAAGTGGACGCACTGATAAGAAAAAGAAAGTGAGAAGTGGGCATATTCGTGTCTCCTAGAGGTCATCACCCATCACCACGTGGGAGCACCCCTCATCCCCACTCTGACCCACAAAGGACTATCCTTCCACTGGATCGAAGAGGACCTTCTGGAACATCTCAGTGTCCATCCCACAAGAGGACACATTGTTACAACTTTAAATATATTAGTCACCCCTTCTAGAAAGTGAATACACTGCAAAAACATTTTCCATACATATTCTTTGTACATGATGGTTTAAAACAACACTTGGTTGTTAGAAATGCAAAGGAATGAAAAACTAGAGCCTGTCTGTCTATTACATAAATGCACAGATATGGTTTTTAGAAGCTTGTGCGTTTCACTATTTAAACTGAGTAGGGGCGCCTGGGGGGCTCAGTCGGTTAAGCGTCCAACTTTGGCTCAGGTCATGATCTCACAGTTCGTGGGTTCGGGCCCCGCGTCGGGCTCTGTGCTGACAGCTCAGAGCCTGGAGCTGCGTCGGATTCTGTGTCCCCTTCTCTCTCTGACCCTCCCCTGCTCACGCTGTCTCTCTCTCTCTCTCAGAAATAAATAAAACATTTAAAAAATTGTTTAACTGAGCAGAAGGTTTGGAAAGCAGGGTCCCCGTGGACGCCATACCTTCGTGACTGGAAGCAGCGGTTTCCACTTATGTCCGGGAAGCTCCCACCTCTGCTTGATCATGTCTTCCTCCTCCTGAGTCGTCAGGATACAGCCGTCCAGCTTACAGCTGTCGGGAGAATTGCCTGTTGGGACAAATTCAGGGTCAGATCCTCCACTCTGCTTGCCCTCGGCAGTTTGGCTGACCTCTGTGTCAAATCAAAGACCCAGCAGAGGACAAATCATTGTTCCCCCTAAAGAAAAGCAAAGATAGGATGCATGTGAGAGAAGGAATGTACCCATCCGTGGCAGAGCGGGATTGCCTGATGAAATATGCGTGTGTTCGTTTTTCAGAGGAATCAAAATCCGCTTGATGTACGTTAATGGGCTGGCACCTTTGAGTCTGCACGTACGGCATTTTACTTAAGAAGGTGAAGGCATCTGATAAGCATCCCCGCCTGCCGAGTTAACTACTTGCATACTGCTGTGTGGCTCATCTCAAGCTATTACGAGGCTGGAAGACACTTTCCTCATGGCACCATTTTGTGTCACGTGAAATAAAAGGAAAGACTGAGCTGAGTTAACGAGTCAGTGCTTGGCATCGACCCCACATGCCATCTTCCACGTGTGCTAAGCGTTCTCTGGGCGAAACATGTGGTCCTGAGTCTCTCTTCTCTCTGGAATTTCGTCAGAATCATGTCCAGTGGGGTTAGAAGACCTTAGGGGAAAGGGCCCCACACTCTTCGGGGGGAGAACTGCTATGAGGGTCCCCTAAGATTCTAAGATCAGCAGAGGAGGGGGTTCTGATTACAGAAAAAAATACTCAGTGCTCTCATGCCCCTAGCAGCTCATTTCTTAAAGCAGTGACCTCCAGGGTGTGACACAGTCCTGGGTGACATGGAAACCCGAACGATGCAGGAGGAGAACATTAAAGCCACTATTTCTGTTTCTGTGTCTTTGATATCCATACGCACACATGCATATCTATTAGGCTCCCTCGGGCCGTGACTGTGCTGTTGTGATGGGCAGAACCGAGAGGGTTAGCAGCAAATTCGTGACGGCACAGCCTGGCCTCCCTGGTTACGTGGATGTACCGACTGGTACCTGGTGTTGACGAAACTCTCACTCACAAAATCAACACGTGATTTACATCGTCCATGGACTGAAGCTACTCCCAGAAACACAAGCACCCGCAAACCACAGGAAAACAGCAGAGCTGACACCCCCCCCTCCCAATCCAAGATGGGCTCATCAGCTGTGCTGGAAAGTGAACGCAGTGACCCGCTAATTGGATCTAAAATAGTTTCCAAAAATAGGTCTCAATTATCAATACTGTATCTTAAAATAATTAACTTAAATCCATACTGTATCTTAAAATGATGAAATCCACTACCACTGAAGGAAAACCTTGCCTTAAATATATATGGTGCCCTGGTGTAGTAGTTAATAACTGCGTGAAGCCTCAATGATTTGCAAGACATTTAAACATCAGGCATCCGGGGCGCCTGGGTGGCTTAGTCGGTTAAGCGTCCGACTTCGGCTCAGGTCATGATCTCACGGTTTGTGGGTTCGAGCCCCGTGTCGGGCTCTGTGCTGACAGCTCAGAGCCTGGAGCCTATTTCAGAGTCTGTATCTCCCTCTCTCTGACCCTCCCCCTGCTCACACTGTCTCTCTCTCTCCTAGAAATAAAATAAAAAAATAAAAAATAAAAAAAATAAACACCAGGCATCCAAAGTATGAATATAAACTGCCACCGTTTACTAAGATAGCAAGCAGTCAGGAGACACGCAGCCCAGCACTCACCAAAACGTCACCCGACAATGATAAAGGCTTAATAACCCCTCTTGAACTTTGTCAATGTAATGACGCAGGTATATATTTCATAAGAAAGTAGGTACTTTTATAAGAAAGTACCAGCGGTGCTTGTCCAAATATGTTTTTACAAATAGAAGCGCGTGGCTTTGAAAACGTGTAACTCCCTGCCTTACAAGCCCAGCCTGGAGAGGAAATGCCCCCCCACCGATCTCCCTAGCCCCCTCCCCCCATGAGAACATGGCCTATCTAGTTCTTCTTATGCCCCAAGCAGGGGCCACTGCACAGGCTCTTTCCCAATGAGATTCAGGACGCCTCAGTAAAGAGTCACAGCATCACAGAATCCCGGTTGACTTTGGGGAGTCACCCAGTTCAACTCTGACATTTATAAAGGGGGAAAGTAGGGCCCCCAGAGCTAAAGGAAGTTGCTGAAAATGGCACATCCAGAGAGTGGAATAGCCAAGCGCTGAGCCCACCGTCATGAGCCCTACTCCCATAGATGACGTTATCTCTGTAACCAGCACACGGGTTCTCTGCGCTTCCTGGTTTTACGTTTACCTTTAAAATATGTTGTATCGATTTCAATTTGAGTTATTACTCCAGGGTGTGCCAGCCGGAAGACTGCCCATTCACAACCCGTAACAAGGAGACTACCGTTCTTGTCATTCTGGAATTCAAAAGGAGAAAGAAGAAAGGAAGCCAACTCGGTGCCATTTAGGAAACAAATTCTGAAAGCCAGCAAGCGAAAAATGTTGACATGTGCTGATGATATGTCTTTTATTTCTTACTACAGAAGAGTGTTTCCTATGCCCTGGTACGTAAGTTACCTTTTGTGTTAATTATTCCTTAAATGCCTCGTGTGGACTCGTGAGCTTATTGGGTAATTGCCACGTTTCTATACATTTCTGCTGTGATCTTCTATGTCAGTTGTAAATCTTTGTAGAAGGAGACAGAGGGTCTGTATCTAACCCAGCCCCCAGGTGTTACTCTAATCAATTCGTTTGGACCTTTCAGAATAGATACGTTCTTGGTCAAGTAATCTGCCTGCAAACCTTAGTTTCTGGCAATGGGAATTTGTTCGCTTCCATTGGAAGTAATGGTTGACATGGAGACTAACCCAAGAAAGGGGTGTTTTTCAGGGAAGTTTGGAGTGGGATTAACAAATTGAAAGGTGTTTTGTTTTGCTTTTGTTTTGACTTTCCCATCTCACGCTCGTTACTAGCCAAAATGAAGAGCTGGGCCAGCTCTAGAGTCGCCTCGCCCCCACACAGTCATGTAGGTGATCTCATCCAGGGACACAGAGGTACCAGAAATGATTACACTGGCTTTTTCCTCCAGGTCAACCAACAAATTCATCCATGGGTTTTATATCATTAAATTGTAGGTCCTCTTGTTTCTTTATGACAGAAGCAGGGATATTTCAACCATTCATTGGAGCAGCAGGCGCGGCCAGCATGGGCACCTTCTGGGTCCTGCCCTGATGTTACCGCGAAGCGGTGGGCAATCCGGAAAACCACGAAAAGTACTTCTGGAACGCTGCCTACGAGATTTCAGAAGGAAGCGCTTCCTTAATGTAAATTTGAAACAAGATACAGGAAACTCTGAATCGTGGCCGTTTTGAACTTCTTACCTCTAATACCGGTGGCCTGTCCAGTCTTCTTGCGGTCTCCCAGCCATCAGCCATAGACCTAGCTTTGCCAACTCCTGCCGAAAACGACATCATTTAGCGGGAATATCACAGGATTTTATCTTAAATGTGAGAATGAATGCATGGGTGTAATGAAATTACAGATCTCTTGTGCCTGAATGTTGCTACACAAATTATTACCATTCGACTTAATGTTTTGATAAATTCGCCTACAGCCATAGGGTAAGTTTTACTTTTCCCTTTAAGCCAAAATTAGGAAAGAAAATTAGGAAGGAAAACTGATTTACTTCATGTCATAAAGGCATCAAATCCCATGTGTAGATGGTTAATCTCATCCACTCCAGGGCTCCCTCTTAAATTGTTCATAGCGTATTGGGGTGCTTGATGTGGTGCCCAGATGCCCCAAATGCAGGCCAGCTCCCACACCAGCATCTCACCTATCATATTGTTTGGATGCCCAAAGTGTGCATCGCTGAATCCCACGCAGGCGCCCCCGTGAGCGAGGGCCACGAGATCAAACGGTTCCTTCGGATCAGTTGTGGCCCAGTCCTTCTGCCCACTACCGTACACTCTGAGACGTGCAATCCCACCGTCTGAGAAGGAAAGAGGCCACGGTTATTTCTTGCTCGGAAAGGGGCCTGTTTGTGGATCATAAACAACAAAGCCCTCCACACCTGCCCGCTCTGTTTCTCAAATACACCAACCCTACCTCCCCAGGGCCTTTGCACCCGCCATTCCCTTGTACTGGAACTACTTTCCCAGCTCTGCAAAAGACCACTTGTTGTCCTTAGGTCTCACCGTATGTGCCATGGCCCCAGAGACACTCTTCCTGTTACTGTCTCGTCCTCTCCCTCCAGCTCTGCCTAGCCCTGCCTGATGCACCGGGTTGGGTGAGCCATCATTCCCTCCTGCATCTTTATGCCAGAGCTCAAATCACAGTCTGCAATTATCTTGCCATTTGTTTGTTTAAGCCCCTGCTGGTATCAGTTCCCAGAACCAGAATATAAAACCTTTGAAAGCCAGAATAATGATCTATCTTGTTTGCTTCTCCATCGCCTCTACCTAGTACTGGTCCTGGCACACAGCAGGTGCTGACATTTCTTATTGGATTAATAACTCCAGGAAGGTCAAAAGGCAATTGGGAAATCCACCGTTGATATAATGTTTGGGGCCACAAGTTAGCGTTGCTAAATCCCACACAGACTCATATGAGAGGCTTGCATTTTTATTTTTGTAAAAACAGTGATTAAGAGGAGAGAAGATAGTGGTGCCTGGATGGCTTAGTCGGTTAAGCGTCCGACTTCAGCTCAGGTCATGATCTCACAGTTCACGGGTTCGAGCCCCGCGTCGGGCTCTGTGCTGACAGCTCAGAGCCTGGAGCCTTTTTCGGACTCTGTGTCTCCCTCTCTCTCTGATCCTCGCCTGCTCATGCTGTCTCTCTCTCTCTCAGAAATAAATTAAAAACATTAAAATTTTTTTAAAAATTAAAAAAAAGAAGAGGGAAGATAATATCACAAAACCAAATTGCCTCTGAAACCACAGCAGCCAAGATTTAGGTCCACAGAGCAGACAGTAGCCACCAACATCAACTCACATTCTCTGATCCTAATAAAGTGAATACTTTTATGTGTTTAAATAGTTCTTCCGGGAAGATGGGAGCAAACTTTGCATATACTGCTTTTTTTGTTAACCACAGTATTTTCCTGAAACCAAGCCCTCATACTGTTACACAAAAAACGATGAAAGTGAACGATCAGGAAAACATTCAGTAGAATGGTCTTGATATTTACAATAAATAAAAACAGACTGTGCTAACATAAAACCCTAAGAATTACGCCAGAGGGGGCATTCAGCAGAAACTAACATAGGAGAGCCGTTCTCGTGGCACAAGCTGATTTTAGATTTTTAAAAAATAAGATTCTTCCTGACAGAGTTCATATCCAGCCTCACCCCTAATGAAAACATCAAGGATATGCCCACTCCATGCTCCGAGACTGACTCCTTTAAAGCAACTTATCGTCACCCCAGGAGAAAACACTGCTTCCTTCCCCTTATACCTGAGCTCCAGGAGGAAACATTTGTAAATCTGATAAAGGATTTGTACCTGGATATATAAAGAACTCTGACAACTCAACAATAAAAGACAAAAGCTCACCTTACAAAAGGGCAAAAGATCTGAAAAGATACCTTTCCAAAAATACATATACGTATGTGTGTGTGTGTATATATGACCTGCATATAAACATACACATACAAATGGCCAGGCATGGAGCTGAAAATGCACCCATCATCGTTAGTCCTAGAGAATGCAAATCAAAACCACAGGGCGACCCCGCGGCACACCCTCCAAGAGGCTACAATCAACCAGGTGGGTGATAGTGAGAGTTGGCAAGGATGTGGGAGGGGACGTCCTCCCACAGCTGGTGAGAACCTAAGGCGTGCACCCATTCTAGAAAACAACCCGATAGTTCCTCCAACGATTAAAATTACAGCTACCAGGGCATCTGGGTGGCTCAGTTAAGCATCCCGCTCTGGATTTCAGCTCAGGTCATGGTCTCACCGTTCGTGGGATGGAGCCCCATGTCAGGCTCTGTGCTGTGTTGTGAGCCGTTTCTGAACTCATAGGTTGAGAAAAACTCCTTGTGAGGTTAAGGTAAGTTGCACAGACTCTTACCGTCAGATGGCGACCGATATCCACACCCACCCAATTGTTTCAGCTTGAGCACCGAGCCCCAAGGCACCTTGTTGATTGGTATTCAGAGTGACTCATTCTGGCCTTAATATGCTGATTGCACTTTGTGAAGGAACCTACTGTAGGAACTTCTTTTGTGGTTATGGGAGCAACATTGTGTTTCCTGAGGATCCTGTTTTTCTCAATACTTCCCATTAATCGATAAACAGGCTATTGACTCCTGGGTTCTGACTATGCTAATGCCACTTCTGGGCTGTTCCCCATACACCTGTGCATATCAGTGTTCTGGAAAGTTTTTACTGATAAAAGAACTCATCATCCGAACGCCACTTTTGTGCTATCCCCCAAACACTAAATCATAAAATAAAGTTGAGTCTCAGACAGTGCGGAGAGGCCTGGCTGGTGACCAGAAAGAATTTCGTGCCTCTCTCATCCCTCCCTCGCTGTCACTGCCCGTCCTCCAGGGCCCTGGACCCGCCGGAGTGGGACTGGCAGTGCTGACAGCCTGGAGCCTTCTTGGGATTCCCCTTCTCCTTCTCTCTCTCTGCCCTCCCCCGTTCGCAC